>NW_021587174.1:0-315 GCF_001605985.2 Dendrobium catenatum
ACTGTACGATACATTCGCTTCGTACGGTACGATCCACGTCAGCACAAAGGACAAATTCGAGTTAAAGCGGTTCAGTACGATATTTATTATGTATCGTACTGTACGATCCACCTATTCGTACAGTACGAAACTTTTGGTCAAAAGTCGTACTGCGGGCCTCGGGACGATCGATATTCGCCTGATCGTACTGTACGATATCTATCGTACTGTACGATTTGACTGCCTTTTCCCGAAACGATCGGTCAGGATATTAATTGGCTATCGTACTGTACGATCCAAGATCGTACTGTACGATTTATGGAAAATCCTATAAAT
>NW_021587175.1:0-349 GCF_001605985.2 Dendrobium catenatum
ATATATAGAGAAGTTTTTTTTTTTTATATTATAATTTTTCAACTAATTTTATAAAATATTGCCACTGTCCAAATAGACTCTTATTTTATGGAGATCTCAGTTATATGCAATAATTATCTTATTTTTTTTAAGACTAGTCAAAGGAGAAATTATTTTGTACAGAGTTTGGACTTGAAGAATCATCTACATTGTGAGTGTATTTGTACATAGTGTGTCATATCTATTTATATATATTGTGTACAGTATGTGTATACTCATATATTTGAATGGTTCTTCTTGATCAGACACTGAGCAGAATAATTTCTCTACTCAGCCAAAGAACCCTTCCTCTTTTAATAAATTGTTTAGC
>NW_021587176.1:0-947 GCF_001605985.2 Dendrobium catenatum
TGCATGTATGAGATGTCTAGATTTATACATCTTAGGTCTCCACACCAAATAAGTTTTCATCTTCAAAGTACCGGTGTGAGCTATATGTCCAAACAATCCATAATTATTACATTTTACTTTTGGAAATAGTTTCCTAAGTCTTCTAACATTCATCTGTCTATTCAGGGATTACATAAATTCAGGATATAGAATAGGATTAGTAAAATCTCCAAGTTTAGGGGGTATCCTATTATCCTCGAGAGCTTTTATCATTACTTTGTAAAATGAATTCATATCTTTTAAAATTCGATTTGTATAATTTGATCTATAAATTTAGCTCTCCAATTCATCCTTAAAATTTTTAAAATCTTTTTCAAGTTCAGCATAGGATGATTTTAAATTTTCATGTTTTTTATTGAAGTTATCAAACTCATCAAGTAATTTCATAGGATTTCTAGCATCATAAGCAGTAGGCAAATAACGAAGAATCTTATTAACCATTTTAGCATTCGTTAGTTCCCTACCCAGTGCATGTAAAGAGGTGACTATTTGTGTGAATCTTTTTCTTCATTTTCCTATATGCATCATGCATGTGTTCAGAAACTTCAAAAAGTTCATCATAGGTTAAATCATATACCTCTTCATGATCTGACTCATCAAGACTATCAGCTATTAAGCACAGATTAGTGCCTTCTTCTTCCTTCTCAGTCTCTGATGAACCTGAAGCTGAGTCTACCTAGAAGGCTCTTTGAAACTTCTTATTGCCCTTCTTTACAATTGGTTTCTCCTCTACCTTTTCCTTGCTAGGAGTAGCTTTGAGTTTTGGGCAATCAGTCTTGATATGACCAGGTTTCTTGCACTCATAGTAAATCACTTCATTTGAAAACTTGGCATTTCTATTAAATTTACCTCTATTCTAATGCTAGCGTCTCTTCTGCTTCCTCTTTAGAAAGCTTCTGAATTGTCTA
>NW_021587177.1:0-315 GCF_001605985.2 Dendrobium catenatum
GTTCAAATTTGCCACTCAACTTTCGATGGGCTAAGATAGGCCTCCGAAGGACCAATACCAAGTCTCCAACTTGGAAAGTCCTAGGTCGCACTAACTTATCATGAGATTGAACCATACGGGATTTATACAGCTCTAGACTTTGTTGAGCTTGGAGACGTCGCTCTTCAAGGCCTTCGAGCTCTTCTAATCGCAGTTTTGCATTTTGTTCATTCGTAATTTGATTCCGAATTACAATTCTGAGCGGAGGGATTTGTATTTCCAAGGGTAGAATGGCCTCGGATCCATACACTAGTGCAAACGGGGTGGATTGGGTCG
>NW_021587178.1:0-377 GCF_001605985.2 Dendrobium catenatum
AATTTACAGTCGAATTGAACGTCTCGGAAATACGAACCCAACGACACCAAATTCGACTCAATCCAAGCCTAAATGAGTCCAAATCAAGGACCCGAAGCACTGTTGGAAGGTTCGAACCACAATTTAGATTACCAAACAATTTCAAAACATTACGTGCTTATAGTCGAATCGAGCGGCTCAACGAGATGAATCCAACGAGCCCAAGATCGCTGAATTCCGATATCGTTAAGACTTTCAAATGTCTGACGAACGATCCACAATCAAGGGATTCAATATCGGTCATCCATCCAACCACACCCCATTTATCCTTGATCTCTCACCAATTTACGGGTCATGTCACTCCTGTTTGAATAGTTGCTATTTGAATGAGTTATATT
>NW_021587179.1:0-204 GCF_001605985.2 Dendrobium catenatum
CGATCGTCCTGGCTGATACAAAATCGTCCAGGATGATGTGTTTTGCATAAAGACGACTGCTATAATAAGGATGCCCTAATTAGGGTTTCTACTTTTTTCCGATCGTCCTGGACGATATAAATATTGTCCCGGATGATGTTACCAAAAATACAAATCTTTTAGGGCTTAACAGAAAATCTTCCAAGTTACAAATCATTAGTTGCC
>NW_021587180.1:0-255 GCF_001605985.2 Dendrobium catenatum
GTTAATTTTAAATTGTATGCATTAAGTAGGGAGAAAATGAGAGATTAGGGTATGTGATTTTTGCTTGGGAGTTTTCTTGTTCTTCTTCGTTGGCTAGGGCTCTAGGTCGAAATCTAGAGATTGGGAGAGTGCGATCCTCCTCTCGAATAGAGGATCCTTGTATCTTTGCTATTTGTTTGCATCTACTAGTAAAATACAAGTCTTTTCTCCACATCTTATGCAGTTTTCTTCCCTATTTTTCTACTGTTTTTGGCT
>NW_021587181.1:0-230 GCF_001605985.2 Dendrobium catenatum
CCAAAAATAGATGAACCAAATTAGGAAAGAATTTAAATTTTGAATTTGAATAATTTCAAATTCAAATTAATCTCTAAATTAACCCAACCAAATTAGGAAGGATTTCAATTGTGCTGAGGTGGTGGATGGGGGCTAGCGGCTAGAGATTGGGCCGGCGGCATCCAAAGGGGTGTTTGGCCATGGGTATTGGATAGGGAAAAAGAGGGGTTTTCGGGTGAGGTGAATCCGGT
>NW_021587182.1:0-307 GCF_001605985.2 Dendrobium catenatum
AATTAAATATTGAATTTTAATTAAAATTAAATTATATTCAAATTCAATGTCAATTTTTATTGATTAAGAATTGAATTTTGGTCAATTTGAGGTATTATTTATATTATTTGGATTTAAATTTAATTTATTAAAATTTTTAGAAGTTTTAAAGCTTAATTAAGGATTGAAGCTTAAGTTGATTGATTAAGGGGCTTAATGACATTTAAAACCAGTGAAAATTTTTCTCAAGGTTGGACATATACTAAGTTCAAGTATTCAATGTTTTGAGTCAAAAGGAAGTGTATCCTAATTGTTGAAATTTTTCTAA
>NW_021587183.1:0-394 GCF_001605985.2 Dendrobium catenatum
AAATATTATATAAATAAATAAATAAATATTAAATATAGAAATAAATAAAAAATTTATGATACAAAGATAACTCTCTCTAAAATTAAATAAAAAATATCCTGGTTAGACAAATTTGCAGGTAAGCCCGAAAAGAATTTCAATTTCAGAAATATATCATGCTAAAAAAAATGTTAATATATTCCTCCATCTGCCCAAGATTCTTAAGAGGCAAAGAGCTTGATTTTTTTCCTCGTCTGTTTTAGAATAATTTGGCATTTTTAACACAAAAAAAATACAAATAAAACAAGACAGAGCCTCTTGGTAATGCTTTGAATCTTGTTTTTTAGCTATTTCTTAAGTAATTTGTATGTTGTTGACTTCCTAGGATAAGTAATCATAATTTCAGCATACATTA
>NW_021587184.1:0-1143 GCF_001605985.2 Dendrobium catenatum
TACTCATTGTTGTGGATGCCTGACATTTTATGCTAGTTTCTTTTATTTTGTAGTTCTACTTGTTTCTTATTGAAGATTATTAAAATAACTTCAGTTGGGGTATGCCTTAATTTATTTGTGATGCTTGGAATTCGACTTTTATGGTACATTTTTTTAGTTGTTGAATATAATTTTCTGATGATGAATTTTTTTATTGTGAACTCAAGTGACATGTCAAAATAGCGCCCAACAACAAGTAACAATGTAGCTATTGCAAATGTTAACTCTGGGATAATGAAACTTGTTTAGGTCCATGCTTATAATGCGCTGATGCACTGCACTTTGTTTAAAGATTTAGTTCTATTTTTGGACTATAGTGAGCATAGGCTACATTTGATTATCTTTGTTGAACATATGGTATGCTTGACTTTTTACCTGCTTATGTTTTTAGTCATATATTCCTACAACATGTGGTTACCTTTGCTGAACAAATGCTACGCTTGACTATGTATTTAGTTCATAGGTTTACTTTGATTTTTATCCTTTTTGAACAAATATTATATTTATTTATCTTTGTTGAATAGAGGCTATGTTGACTATTTCTTTAGTTTCTTTATACTTAACTAAATTTAGTTTGGTTCACCCTTGCATGAATAGAAAAGTAGAGAAGTTCAGCAATTCCTATATTGGTAGCTGAGCTAATATTAGATCAACCTAGATGCCTTGCTAGTCCAATGATTTGACCATATGGGTTTGGCTTGCCTCCTTTGTTGATCAGATGCCATGCTTGACGTTTCAACTAAAAATTTGGCCAAAGCTCAATATTTTAGATTGCATTTCCTCTCCAATTGTTTAAGACATAGAAGACAGAGTTTCTAGCCATTTGTACGCATAGTAGCCTCCAATTCTGATCTTTTCATGATTTCGCATCTGATGAAAAATATCATGAAATATTTTATGTATGGTAGATGTACAGAAAAAGCTGCATCTATAGAAATGGAAGGTCTTGCAAGGATGGGGAAGTCCATCTGCAAATGGAAAATGAATACATGATAATCCCTGTACCTCCAATATCCTGCTCTCACAAAGTGCTCACATATCAAATGACTGCAGTGACAATCCCTGTCCCCCCAAAACTCTGCTATCACAAAGTGCTCTCATATC
>NW_021587185.1:0-229 GCF_001605985.2 Dendrobium catenatum
TTGAAGAGATAAACAGTTGATCAGGGAAATATAGAAAATTCCCAATAACGTCTGCAAGAATTATTTAGTGAATAGAAACAAATTGAGGTCAACTGTTTAAGCTAGCAGCTGATATATCATGGTTGATCACTTGTTAACAGAAAGAAGACAACCTGTCAAAAGAAGTAAGAAGAAGGAGACAAAGATGAATGGAGGGGCTCTCAGCTTCACATGTTCTCCACTTGTAAAT
>NW_021587186.1:0-353 GCF_001605985.2 Dendrobium catenatum
TGAGTTCAAAACAGGTCCAAGTGTAGTAACATTTCACACGAAATTTCGGCAGCCTCCCGGCGTCTCCCCCGTTTTGGGGAAAAACTACGAGAAAACTGGGCCTTCCCACCACAACCAATAAAGGCGTGCATGGTAGGTGCCATCTTTCGAGGACACCTCGGCCGTGATTTTTTCTTCCCACCACGGCCAACAAAGGCGTGCATGGGGTCTTTGACGGTACCTGTTACAAGAAGAAAGGCAGTTGCTTTCCCCCCGCCCGGGGGTACTTATAAATTATTCCGGCCGCACAAAGAAAAGGGTACACCAGGCTCACCTAGCCTCGCCGTGTGCGTCGAACCGGTTTCCCTCCTACC
>NW_021587187.1:0-2881 GCF_001605985.2 Dendrobium catenatum
TCCTCCCCTCTCTCTTGTCCTATTGCATTCCCTGCCCTACATATCTCTTTCTGTATCTCCTCCTAACACTCTGCTCTTCCACTCCCCGGAGTTGCTCTTCTCGCACTGTGCCCACCTTCTCCGTTGCTATTCTTGCTCCTTGTCATCCTACATCTTACATCCTGATTTCCTCCTCTTTCGTCCTTCCACTACGCTCTACGGCTCCCTCTGCTACATCCCTTTACCTACAATGCGACACCCTCCTTGTCTTCCCCTTTCTCATCCTCTCTCTCCCCGGCTCTCAAAGTGCTCTCTCATGTAGCTCATCTCAGCTTCCTCTCTCCACTTTTCTTTCTCTGTCTCTCTCTCTGCCCCTTGAACCTCTTCTCCTTGGTGAACTCTCTCACCCTCCCAAATGGCTACACCTCTCTCTTTCTCTCTTAGCCTCTTTACTCGCTCTCCTTGCTCACTCCACTGCTGTTGTCTTGCTCTCTGCTCATCTCTCTCGTATTACTCATTCTCTCTCCCTCTGATCTCGTGCGTCTCTCGCCTACCGTTTACTACTCGACGCGGTGGCCTACCCTCTCCCGCCCAGAGACTCATCTCTCCCCTCTCTTCGAATGCTCATCCTCTACTCTCTCTTGGATGAACCCCTTCCCCTTCCCCACCCTCATCAGTCTCCTTCTCTCTCGCCCTCCTTCCATAATCTAATGCATTATCCTCTTCTCTTCTTCTTCTCCTAATCTCCCTCCCTCTTGCTTCGCTCTGCCTTTCTTTCTCTCGTCTTGCTCTCTTTTCTCTATTAAGCGGTTGCTCCACTTCTTGCTCTCCTCTCTCTTTCCAATCGTCTCTCTCTGTCTCTCATCTACTCTCTCTCTCTCTCTTGTCTTGTTCTCTCCCTTACTCTCTCTTGCTCTCTCTTGTTCTTTCTCTAGCTTGCTCTTTCTCTAGCTTGCTCTCTCTTGCTCTCACTTTCTCTAGCTTGCTCTTTCTCTACCACAAGATATTGACAGACTTGTGGGAAGAGAGTGGGATTTTATTTTTCAGCATGCTGTTGGTAGAGCAGGAGGCATCTTAGTAGCTTGGAGGAGTGGTATTGGTACCTTGCATGTTAGGTTCCAATCCAACCAGTGTATTATGGGGCTGCTCAGATTTGGAAACTCTATTAAATGGGAAGTAGTTGTGGTATATGCTGATAAGGAGAGATATACCAGGAAGGTTCTTTGGGAGGATATTTCTAAAAATCATACTTTGGAATTACCCTTGTTGGTTGGAGGGGATTTCAATTGTATTATGACACAGGAAGATAAGAAAGGTGGGCTTATCATTTTTCTCCAGCTTCAGGTGATATGACAGATTTCATGTTGGCAAATGATTTGATTGATCCTGGTTTTTCAGGTCCAGCTTATACTTGGACTAATAACAAAGATGCTAGGATCAGGATTTTCTCAAGACTGGATCATTTTCTGGTTAATTCTTCAATTCTCGATGATTTTCAAGGATTGAAGGTTATGCATCTTACCAGATTGGCTTCAGACCATTGTCCCATTTTGTGTTGTATTATGGGAGAGGTGAAAAGGACTTATTCTAATTGGATAAAGTTTGAAGATGTATGGGCTAGCTACCCAATGGCATGGCATTTAGTAAGGGAGAAATGGAAGGTGGAGGACTTGGGCAGTGAATCTGTTAAACTTCAAAGGAAATGCCAGAGGACGTTAAAAGCACTGTTCTTTTGGAGTAAGAACAAGATCAAAGTGCTTAATCAACTAAAGGAAGATCTTGATAGAGAAATTAAGGCTTTACAAGAGTTGAAATGTTCTACAGGTGGGTTGGATGATACTCAAAGTGAATCTTTGAGATATAAAGTACAGTTATTGAATAGTACATTAGCTCGTATCATGACTTGGTGGAGACAACGAGCTAAGGTGAAGTGGATAGAGGAGGGAGACGGCAATACCCATTTTTTCCATTCTATGGCATCAGCTAGAAGGAGAGCTAAATGCATTGACTCTATCAAAAAAAGGGATGGTAATGTGGTAACACAACAAGGTGAAATCTCTGAGGTAATACAAAAGTTCTTTGAATTGAAATGACAAGGGAATGTGATTAATGAAAGTGCATGGCCTTCTTTTGAAAATCAAAGAGGGCATCTAGCTCTGTTTGCTGAAAGCTTGGATAATGTGGTTACTAAAGAAGAAATCTGGAAAGTGGTTTGTTCCTTGGGTCGGAATAAGGCACCTGGAAGAGATGGGGTAATAGCTTCTTTTTTTAAGTTGTTTTGGGAGATTGTTGGGAGCAGGTTGTAAGTGCTTCCTTGGAATTCTTTGAATCTGGAAATATGGATCCAAAGTGGAAAGAGACGGTGGTGGTACTATTGCCTAAGGTGAATAATCCAGATCAGCCATCAAAATTTAGACCCATTAGTTTGTGTCAAACAATCTACAAGATTTTTGCTAAGGTTCTTGTTAACCGGGTAAAAGGGATTCTACCTGGTTTGATATCAGAGGAACAAGCGGCGTTTGTGCAGGGGCGTTCAATATCTAATCATTGCTTGTTGGGACAAGAACTCATGAATAAGTTCAAGGTTTCTAAATCAGCTAAGGGGATGTTAGCCTTGAAAGTTGATATGGAGCAAGCTTATGACAAGATGAGTTGGAGAACTTTGAAGCTGGTGCTGAGTCAGATGGGTTTCCCTCCTAGATTTAGCTCTTGGGTGATGAGCTGTGTACAAGATCCTAAATTCTTGATTCTTATAAATGTCCAATTAACTGAGGGGATTATGGCTAAATGTGGGTTTTGTCAGAGATGCCCATTATCACCGTACCTTTTTATTCTCTGTTCGGAGTTGCTCTCTGCACACACCCATCAGAATTTCAAGGAGCTGGGTGTTCCAATATGTAGG
>NW_021587188.1:0-252 GCF_001605985.2 Dendrobium catenatum
CTAAGGGATAGAAGCGGCTCCCTTTCAGAAGAGGAGAAGAAGCAGGAATAGGTAGCTCCTCATCAGCCTCAGGCTCTACTTAAGCTAAAGTCTTAAAAGGCACGATCCTCTTTTCCTTGGAAATCTTCTTCCTAAGTCTCCTCAAATAGTTCTTCGTTTGGTTCTTAGTGGAAAAGTTAAGTCCAGAACTAGATCCTTCTTCAAAAGCAGACTTTACTTCAGTGGGAGGCTCAACAACTGGCTCAGATTATT
>NW_021587189.1:0-494 GCF_001605985.2 Dendrobium catenatum
TAGATGCATTACAATTCACTTCGAAGACTTCAAAAAAATTAGGAAGCCTAAGAATTGTGTCAGAAGTCATAAGAACCATTATTTTATATATGACCTTTTATGTGTTGCTAGGGTTCAATAGAATTTATCTAATTTTAGTATGTCAGTAATTGAAGATATAAAAGTACTGAAAATTTTTTATGAACCATATATAGAAACTGGCTGATCCATGGAACTCCTAACATTAGTAAAACTCTTAGGAGATTGTCAGTGTAAGATTGTTTATCTTTGGCAAGTTCAGGTTTTATTCCAGCGGTGAAATGATAAATCCAAAAAAAAATTCACTTCAATTTATAAAAGGATTTTTTTCATTAAATTTATGTAAAATTTTCTTTCCTAAGAGTCTCAAAAAATTTCCTAAGATAGTGTAGGTGTCTATCTCACTTATGCTAAAAAGTATGATGTCCTTAATATATATGTAATATCCACTATTTCAAAATCTAGGTAATTAAGGT
>NW_021587190.1:0-214 GCF_001605985.2 Dendrobium catenatum
ATAATTTTTAAAAATACAGGGCACGGACACGGTGTGGACAGATGTCTCTTTTGAACATTCACCTAATCCACCCCTGCCAGTAGCATAGCAACATATCCCAATAATAAGACAACATGAATACAACAATATACCAATCTTCCGGGGGCGCTACCCCCTGCGGGGGTTTCCGGGGGCAGCGCCCCCGGAACAAAATTTTATTGTAGAGTAATTTTGA
>NW_021587191.1:0-240 GCF_001605985.2 Dendrobium catenatum
ATTTACTTCTTCTTTCTACCCTTTTTTTCCTTTCTTTTACATTTTAATCATGTACTTCTTAATGACTTCAAATACCTAATTTTCTCTCTTCTTAATGTGATCTAAGTTATCAATACCTAAGGCTCATCAACTATCTTATGATTCCATAAGTCCATACCAATTGAATGATTGAAGATTAATATAAATTATTCACACTAACTATGCCCTTAAATGAAATAATCATAAGATAAATAGTCAAGT
>NW_021587192.1:0-240 GCF_001605985.2 Dendrobium catenatum
TCACTACTCCCGTATCTCGCTGATTATAATTCACGGCCTACCTTTCATAGCCATTTGATATCTAAAGGTAGATTGGTTGTTGATATTAGCTCAGACAAGGAAGTGGACTTCTGACGTCACACTACTACTGGACAACCTTCTCTCCATCAGATATGCATAATAGGAGTTGATGATTTCGGTCAAAGACCATCTGATACTCCTTTTATTGATGATGATAGTCCAATATGAAATAGCGAAAAC
>NW_021587193.1:0-690 GCF_001605985.2 Dendrobium catenatum
TTAGGTAGTCGACAACTAGCGTAAAATTTATCGAATAATCATGACATTAATCTTTTAAAAAATTGTGATAATTTAAGATGATATAATGGAGCAAAAAAATTCATGTAGCGGATCTTATGTAGTGGGACAAAGGTTTATTGTTGTTGTTTTTAAAAGTAATTTTTCTAAATTAAATTTTGGGGAATATTGCAAATTTTTCATAAAAAAACAAGTTTTAGTTTTACTTTCTATCATGGAAATTGAAAAACAACAACAACCCAAATATTCAAAACCTCAAAACTGACAAAAAATTAATAAATTTTATGAAAGAAATGATGAAAACATCCGTGAAACTAATTTTAAGTTAAATGAATGCCACTATTTTACAAAAGTATTATTTGGTTGAAAAAGCTATTCAAAATAAAAAAAATATAATATTTGAAAGGTTTGAAGTTGTTTGGACGAAGCTAAAAGAAATATATGATATATATATATATTTGACTTGAAGTGATATGAATGTAGTGTAAAGTGTAAAAATAATTATGATTGGTGACCAATAGAACTGATGGCGGTAGCAGTGGCTGGCATATAATGCCGGTTGGCGACAAGATACTTTGTCTGCGGTGAAAAACGTTTTTGCTCAAATTGGATGGGTTTATTTTTTCTAATATGAAGTAGAAATTTTGCATTATTTTTTTATATATAATTAAA
>NW_021587194.1:0-252 GCF_001605985.2 Dendrobium catenatum
CCACGCTCCTTTTTGTAGAAGAAACCTTGGCTCGAAAACGGCTGGATCAATCCCTATGAGCCTTTGAACGGAAATCACCTCGGTTCGCCGGGAAGCTTGCCGCCGGCGAACTTCTAACGGTGGGATTCGACTATAGCCGTGTGGAGAAGGCCATAGGGATTTGAAATGGACTGGAGATTGGGGTTCAAAAGCTCTGGCTGGAGAGAGAGAGCTAAGGTGAGAATGATGGCTCAAAATGAGGTTCTACCCTAT
>NW_021587195.1:0-226 GCF_001605985.2 Dendrobium catenatum
AAATGGTTCGTACCGTACGATATAGTCGTACTGTACTAACTTTTTTCGTACAGTACGATCTATTATTATAAGAAAGAATAAAAACACTTTTTTCTGTGTTTTATCTTTCTGTTCATCGTACTGTACGAATTTATTTCGTACAGTACGATCTAGTGTGACAGAAAACTTTGAAATTACATAACTTTGTCGTTTTAAGCCCGCTGTCGACGCACAGCACCTTGTTTTG
>NW_021587196.1:0-505 GCF_001605985.2 Dendrobium catenatum
TAGCTTCCGCCAAAGTCTGAAACACAAAACCATGATAAATCTTACTGAATCAGAATGACTCTTTAAGACTCTTTATCTATATGGGGTAAAAATCCATACTGAAATTTCAGCCCCAAACCCTCCCAAATACTTCTCTATAATTTGGAGGTAAATTTATCAATCCAATTAGAAATAATAATCTCAGGGATTTCATGTAGTTTGAATCTCTATCATGTACAAATGAGCCAATCTATTAATAGAACCAGTCTACCTCATTGGAAGAAAATAAGAAAACTTTGTCAATTGATCTATAATCACCCATACTCCATCATGGCCTTGCCTAAACCCGAATGAAAATGCATAGTGATCCTCTCCCATTTCAACTAAGGAATAGGTAATGACTATAATAATCCACTGGGTCTCTCATGCTCTGCTTTTATCATCTGGTATGCTTCACATGTTGAAATAAACTTTGCTACATCCTACTTGAATCCAGTCCACTAGAACATACACTTCATATCATGAT
>NW_021587197.1:0-319 GCF_001605985.2 Dendrobium catenatum
TAGAAGATCTAATCAGGATTTCTTAGTTAAGGCAGCCATAATTAACCGATCAGCCTGGATGATACCTGTATCGGCCAGAACGATATGCTCAATACAAAAAGAATTTTCCACCATGATCAGTTTAGGTATTCTGTATTTTTGAAAATCGGCCATAACGATCATGATATCGGCCTGGACGATATCACACAATTATGTCTAAATTGATCGTGGAATCAAGGAAGTAATTAAGGATGATTGATACGATCACATTGTCCTGGACGATCACAGGATTGGCCTGGACGATCTATTCAAAAACCCTTTGTTTCTTCTAGATGATGAA
>NW_021587198.1:0-262 GCF_001605985.2 Dendrobium catenatum
TAATGTTGATAATGAAGTTAAATTTAGCGTGTCATTGTTGGCAATTATTTTTTAACTAAAAAGAAAGTTAAGGAAAAAAAATATGTATATATATTTTAATTTGTTCAAACTTAATTTATTCTTGAGACAAATCAAGTCACCTAATGTAATACATTTTTTAGTCGACTTAATAAAAATAATAAAAATATATATAATGATGAAAAGAGAAGCATGATGATTGTTATTATTCATTTAATAAATTTTTTTTCATATGATTCAATGA
>NW_021587199.1:0-467 GCF_001605985.2 Dendrobium catenatum
TTCATCTCAAGATCAAATAAGACTTCTCTTAGTTGGGCTCTACAATGCATACAATAATAATACACACTAAATGAAAATATAGATTATAACATAATTGCATAATTTATAATGTAATAATGTACTAAATTTACCAAAAAAAAATAACGATATAACCATAGAGTATGATAAATAAAGATAATTATTATAATTAATCAATAATTATTTGAATAAAATAAATTGAATAAAATGGTTTTCTCTAATATCCCTAACAATAGTGCAAAAAACTTGACCATTTCCCACTATAATAAGGTTATTTTGTGTTTAAACTTTGATGTAATAAAATAATGAGTATAGTATCATTATCACAAGGATAAGAATTACCCTAAGTTCATTCTAGTACTACTTATAAGAATTCCCAAGTGTGTCTTATTTAAAGAAAGTAAAGGGTGTGCTAATGAAAAACTATCAACTATATATTAAAATTAAAA
>NW_021587200.1:0-214 GCF_001605985.2 Dendrobium catenatum
TCTTAACACAAGGAAACTCAAAATGCTATATAAACAATAGCAAGAAAATATTTTCAAGTGATTTGGGACTAAAAAAAAGAGTTGAGATGCATATGAGCTCATAGCATATATAATGCATATAAAAATTATTTTTAAACAGATTTTTGTAATTAATTATTTTTTATGTAAATGATACTTATTTGTTAGTTAATAATAAAATTTTATTTATTTATAC
>NW_021587201.1:0-424 GCF_001605985.2 Dendrobium catenatum
TTGAATCTTACGTATGCGATACCTTTACGAGTTTGTCTCAATTGCCTAATCATCAATCTCCAATATTTCTATGAAATTATCAACTAAAATCATATAAGACCAATATAATATTAATCTTTTACAAGTTTACAACCACAAAAGACCTATGCTATGCTTTAAATTTTATATTATAATCATCATTAATTAAAGAGAATATTAATAATTTTTATATATGAACATGTTATATTCATTTGCAAAAAAAATTTATATAAAATTTGGCCATGAAATTTTCTTGTTTTATATCCTGAATATTTAAACATGCAAGTGCTTTTTTTTAACATTTAGAGTAAATTAAAGCAAACTCACACACACATCGTATGTGCAAGACTCAAATCCAAAACCTCTTAGTTGATAGTCAAACTCTCAACTAATATATCAAAATGAG
>NW_021587202.1:0-1857 GCF_001605985.2 Dendrobium catenatum
CATCACCACCACCACCACCGACTGCGCTTGGTCGGTCAACACCGTGAGCAGCATATTGAGATTCTGCTTAAGAATCCTAAAAAATGGCTGAATTCTCAAACCATCAACACCGCCCACATAGAGGCTGTGGTAGGAGTTGGCGGAGTCTATGAAGATGTAGGAGTGGAGGTAATGGAGGGTGTTGATCCGAATGTATAGTTGCTGGGTGCCGCGGCTAGTTGATGGCCGGGGAATGTGCGTTTCGCCGGCCGGTGTGCAATCAGTTGAAACCAGAATCGGGCCTCAGCCGCCCATGCCGAGGAGCTTCATATCGGCGTCGGGTGTGGACGGCGTGGCTTTCTTCCATAGTTTTGCAAAACGGGAGTCTTGGTTGCATCGCGTCAATGGCGGCAGTAGCGACAGGTAGCTTTTTTTTTTTTACAAGGAAGCACTGTTCTTAGGCCAGTGAAAATCCCGGTGGACCTAGCATGCAACCCACACCAATTTATACGGGCCAACACTTAAAGCTTTCACTGCTTGCCAGCAGCAGGTAGCTTTAATTTATAACTTTGTGGCTCAAGTATAAATAGACTTTCCAACACATAAATGCTTTCCAACTTCAAAACCGTGACATTTCAAATCCAAACAATGCAGCCAAACAGTTATTGCATCACAGCTCTACTACTATTTTTTTTATTTGCTTTGCAATAAATGAATCTACATTTATAAATACACTGTTTTTATAAGTACATTAGTTTTAATATCAAAACAAATTATTAAAAAAATGTTTTTACTTCACTTTGGATATACCTAACCAAAGAAGGGAAATAATTCTCCTGCGTTTATTTTGCAGACAAACGAACAAACTCAAACTATTAGAAATGCACTATGGGGCTGTTTGGTTGCCTGCAAAGTAAACACAATGTAAAGTAAATGCAGTGTAAAGTAAATGTAGTGCATTTCAAATACTTTGAGGCTGTTTGGTTGTTTGCAATGTAAACGCAGGAGAAATGTTTCCCTTGTTTGGTTAGATATATCAAGAGTAAAGAAAAATAGTGCATTTGTAATTTTTTTTGTCATTATAACTTGTGTATTTATAAAAGTAATCACCGATTGTTTAAACTTCGTTTGGGATAGCTTTCTTCTTGCTTTTGCAAAATAGCTTTTCAGTCAAAAATTAATTAAAAAATCGTTGTAAAAAATAATATGAAAGCTATTCCAAACGAAGCAGCCTTTCAAAACTCTCAAAACGGAGCAAAGTGAGCTGTGTGGTGATTATTAATCTGCAACCATTTAAATTTTATTATTAATATGCAACCATTTATTTAAGTTTTACAACTGTTTTCCCATTATTTTCCACTCAAACTCACATGAAAAAAGAGAACAATATTGAAGGTGCAATGCAATTCATTTTACATGAGGGTAACAATCACAAGAATGATATAGGAGTTGAAGACATTAAAAAAAAATGAAAAAGAAACTAAAAAGTGATTGAAGTAAAGTTCACCATGAAGAAAGTGATTCAAGCAATTTGAAAACAGAAAAGACCCAACTTGAAAACAGAAAATGGTAAAGTTCACCTTCACCTCCGGTATCCCCGACCCTGCAGCCTCCGGCGCAATGAAGGCGGTGATGATCACAGCAAACATCATGAGAACCATATTTGCAAAATCACTCAGTATACATGCAGTTTGCATCAGTACAACTGATGTCTCTTTTACAAAAATCATGCCGCAAAAAGACCCAACTGAAGCATTGAGAGAAACAGAGATTCTCAAGGAACAATTTTAAATAACCTTTCTCAATTTGAAAACAGAAAAGTGAAAAGAAATCTAAAACCGTGTTCTTAAAAATCAAGTAATTAACTCTACACATCTA
>NW_021587203.1:0-309 GCF_001605985.2 Dendrobium catenatum
GCCTTTCATTTATGCAGATGGATCCACAGAACACCCCAATGACCATCCAGCTGGGACGAGGTGCCAGGATTCAGCTGGCAAATGCTGTTATTGAAACTGGAAATACCGGGGCTACCATCCAATTTGGTAGCAATGACTTTCCTGCAGTTGTTGCAAGAACTGCCGGAGTTCCTGCTGGTCGTGTGCATCTGCCGGCACAACGACCTGTTGCTGAAATTCCTCGTGGGAGGATTTCTGTATTCGAGAGGCTATCACAGCCTGAAATCCCAGCTACCAAGAGGATTGTGCTTGATGGAAGAATCTCTGTGG
>NW_021587204.1:0-215 GCF_001605985.2 Dendrobium catenatum
GATTGCTGATATCTCTAAAAAATCCCCTCTAATTCAACAATTTTAACCAACATAATTGGACTAAACAATGAACTGGAAGGAGGGTTTAGTGGTTCGATGGTTTGACCGGGGTCGATCCAAATGATAATATAAATACTTATTTTATTTAAATATTTTAATGACATAACCATTTGTAAATATATAAAAAAATTTGAATTGAATAATAATATGAAATA
>NW_021587205.1:0-285 GCF_001605985.2 Dendrobium catenatum
CAGCAACCCGAAATTGACCCGAAAGTGACACGAAAACTCTTATTTGACCCGAAAACCCGAGATTGACCCATTCGACCTGTTTTTGACCCGAAAATTGAAGATTGACCAAATTTTTGACCCGAAAACTAGCAATTTTGGGACAATTCCGGGTCATTCGTGTCTGGTCAGGTTGACCCGGACGCGAATCGGGTCGTTCGGGTTTGAAAACCTGACCCATTTTTAAAAACGGGTCAGATTCGGGCTGACCCAAATAGTGCCGGATCAGTTCTGGGTTCAACCCGAACC
>NW_021587206.1:0-749 GCF_001605985.2 Dendrobium catenatum
TGCAAGTGAAGAAGTGCGGCTGCAACTTGTGCACCGGCCAGGTGGCATGCGCAAACTGGAGAGATTATTAGGTGCAGAGTGCGGACGGGTAGAACCATCCGCACAAGCATTGTTCCGTGCTAGTACCGGCACTCGGTACCGTTGGATACCGCTAGGTACACAGTGTTTGTTCCGTGCTAGTACTAGCACTCCGCGCGCACCTAATAATTTTTCTGATTTGAAATTTATTTTTTGTCCTCAGCCTGACTTTGTCCCTCAAAAAATCAAAAAGTCTCTTGGCCTCCCGCAATTTTCATCGGATTATGTTGAACTTTTCAGATACTAACAAACAAGTCCGTGAAAAATGAGTGTGTGCAAAATAAATTATTTGTGTATTGTTATATGTATTTTTATTTTTTTATAAGTTTGCAATTTTTCCCCCTAAAACTAAGATTGGTTCCGCCCCTACCGCCATAGCCCACCTCAATCCGCCCCTACTTCAATAGTCCCTCTTTCAAACTATACCCTTATTTTCTTATGATTGCTTATAGCCAAGAAACCAACCATTATTATTTCCTTAATCACAACAACAACAATAACAATATTAAACTTTTATCCTACTGTGTGTGATCGGCTACATGCAAAACTAAAAATAGCTTATGTAGTAGGTGTTCATTACAATCTCTAGATGAAAAATAGCCATTCTTTAGCAAAACAGTAGACAAAATGGGTTTTTTTTCTACTTAATACTTAAAACTTCAATGGACATT
>NW_021587207.1:0-214 GCF_001605985.2 Dendrobium catenatum
TGACTGTTGCCTACACTCCTCAACAAAATGGAGTCACTGAAAGGAAGAATAGAACTTTTATGGAGATGGAAAGGGCTATGCTAATAGCAAAAGACATTCCAAAGAAATTTTGGGCTGAAGCTGTTAACACTGTTTTCTATGTGCTAAACAGATGTCTTACAAAAGCTGTGAAAGATGTCACACCTATTGAAGCTTGGAGTGGACACAAGCCTTC
>NW_021587208.1:0-259 GCF_001605985.2 Dendrobium catenatum
TTCTTGATAGAGAGCTTTTTTAGAAGATTTTGGGTTTATGAGAGGAGGGAGAAGGTGAGTTTGTGAGGGAGATCACACGGTTGCTCCTAGCTTCTTGCACATTGCTCCTAGCTTGTTGCATGTTGCTCCTCCTGTGGCCCGAGAAGATCTTGTGGGAAGCTTTCTAAGGGGGAGATCCTTCAAGATCCGTGTCTTCTAAGGTACTCTGCCTTCTCCAGGAGGAAAAAACGAGAAGGTTCGCTGCCGTCACCGGGAGGGT
>NW_021587209.1:0-398 GCF_001605985.2 Dendrobium catenatum
AATTTCTTGAAAGTGCCACTAGGGGTGCAAAAGAGTCGAGTCGAGCTTGAGTCAGGGGGTGTTTAAATCAAGCTCGAGCTCGAAAGAACAAAGAAAAGCAAGCTCGTCGAGCTGCTCATCGAGCGGGAGTTCGAGCCGTATTCTCCAGCGTCCGTCAACTTCGCCAGCGTCATTGTCCGTCAAAGACGCCGTCGTCCTTTTCCAGCGTCGTCGCTTGTCGCCAACGTCCGTAGTGAGACTCTTGCCAGCATCGTCTTCCATTCCCAGCGTCCGTCGTCGCCTTTGCTAGTGTCATCATCGCCTTCTCCGCTTCGACGTCCATTGTCGTCTTCGTCGTTCGTCATCATAGACGCCCGTCTGGCATCCGTTGCGTTCGCCGTCCATTGTTTCCTTCGCTT
>NW_021587210.1:0-771 GCF_001605985.2 Dendrobium catenatum
CGGTGACATAATGAAAGGTTGGTACGATAGTAGATCCAACAACGGTTTTAGGGCAATGGCAATGGTCGAGCATAAGGGCTTGTTAGTAGTGGTACTCAGGTGGAACTTTGGGATTCTTAGATCCTCAAAGTTCTCTTAAATATCTAGCAAAGAGGTATTAGTTTCTCCTCCCCTTTAATGAACAAAGTGTGTGCCTATCAAGGAATCTTTTAGAATAGCATGACTATAAATATAGAGAAAAACTAGAACACTCCCACGTACAAATCATATTGATTCTTTTGTTCATAAGGTTTTGATTCAACATTTAAGTGGCTTAATGATGTTAGAATTAAGCCAACTTGGGCTCGTTTGATTCATCTCGTCAATCCACTCAATTCAATTATAAACATGTCAAATTTGGAGATCATTTGGTCATTCAATTAATATCATGAAGTTTCTAATTACACTCCTAACCCTTGATTTGGGTTTATTCAAGCTCAGATTTGGCTATTTTTAATGTCGTAAAGCTCGTCTCTTCAAGACATTCAGTTCGATTATAAGTTTGTTGAAAGTAGAGTCTGAATGGCCTTTATTTTAATTTTGGAAGTCAACAACTCAAATATGCCTTGAGATTTGTTCTTGATCAAGACAATTTTTGGCGACGTATTAGGCCTCTTTTAATAGCTTGAAAACATTTAGTAGATATATTTGCAAACAAAGTCTAGGTAATTATTTGTTAGTATGCTCAAATAATGCGTGTAGAAAATAAAGCTCATTAATAGCTCAATAAGA
>NW_021587211.1:0-208 GCF_001605985.2 Dendrobium catenatum
TTTACTAATTTAGCCAAACAATCTGCTTTAGCATTTTATCCTCGAGGAACTTGAGCTATTTCAACATTTGGTACTTGCTTCAAAAGCTCGAGGGCTCACTTGTGGTAATGGGCCAATTCTACTTTGCCAATCTTGTAGATACAGAGGACCTGATTTATCACAAGCTGAGAACCACTGAAGATTTGGAGATGTTGGATTCTGACATCGA
>NW_021587212.1:0-232 GCF_001605985.2 Dendrobium catenatum
AAGCAATGTTAAATTTTGCTTTAAATAAATATAAAATTTATTCACTATTTATTCATCCTTATTATGTACTAGATTAACTATATATTATAATTTTTTAAATGATAAAATAGAACAATGTAAGCAATATAATCTCATATTCACTTGTAATACCTAAAATACCATTCATATTTAGCTTTGGGGTTAACTTTAATTCTTATTTTAAGCTATGTGATAAAATTGACTCAATTTCTAA
>NW_021587213.1:0-243 GCF_001605985.2 Dendrobium catenatum
GTCTAAATATTAAGAAAACTTTATAATTAAGAGTGTTGTTTAGAAAAATTCTTAATTAAGAAAAAATTATTTAGAAAGATTTCAAATTACTAAAATATATTTAATTGTCTAAAAAAGTTTTATAAATCATATTTAATTACTTATAAAGGTCTTCTAAATTATATTTATATTGATCTGAAAGATTCTACTTATTTAAAGAAAAATTCTAAGAAGATTCTAATTTTATTATTATATTCTATATCT
>NW_021587214.1:0-51300 GCF_001605985.2 Dendrobium catenatum
ATCATAAAAGCCTCAAGTACATTTTCAATCAAAAAGAACTTAATTTGAGACATAGAAGGTGGTTAGAGCTCATTAAGGATTATGACTTGGACATACAGTATCATCCTGTAAAGGCAAATGTAGTTGCAAATGCACTTAGTAGAAAAACACTTGGAAATGCAAATTGGCTAATCACCCAACAGGAGCAAATCATCAGAAATATGAAAAAGTTAGATATTTCAGTGGTAAATCAAAAAGAGATAAAAGATATGATGTTGGATCAGCTGATGATCCAATCTACTTTGAAAGATAGAGTTCTCAATGCATTGTCTCAAGACGAGAAATTTCAGACCATCATAAAGAAGGTGCAAACAGGGCAATTAGAGAACTTTGTTATTGATGGAGAAGAGTTATTAAAGTATAAAGGCAGGATTTATATTCCAAAGGTTGGAAGCTTAAGAGAAGAGATATTGCAAGAAGCTCACTTCTCAACATATGAAATTCACCCGAGCAGTACAAAGATGTATCAGGAACTCAAAGGTTTGTTTTGATGGCCAGGATTAAAGAGAAGTGTTGCAGAATTTGTAGCAAAATGTATTCCTTGTCAGGTGATCAAAGCAGAATATCAAAAGCCAAGTGGTCAAGTGCAACCCTTATCTATACCTGAGTGAAAATGAAAAGACATTGCAATGGATTTTGTAATTGGATTACCCAGGTCAAGGCAGAGTCGAGATGCAATATGGGTTATTATTGACAGATTAACCAAGTCAGCTCATTTCTTACCAATCAGGCAAACATATTCAGTAGAGAAATTGGCAAAATTATATGTTGATGAAATTGTGAGATTGCATGGAATTCCAAAATCTATTGTTTCAGACAAATATTCCCGTTTCACTTCTAAATTGTGGAAGAAAATTCAAGAAGCTTTGGGCACCCGATTGACTTCCAGTACAGCATTTCATCTACAGACAGATGGGCAATCAGAAAGAACGATTCAGGCTTTGGATGATTTAATGCGATTATGTGTTTTAGATTTTAGAGGAAATTTGAAAACTCACACACCATTGATTGAATTTGCTTACAACAACAGTTTTCAAGCTAGCATTGGAATGGCACCATATGAGGCTCTTTATGGAAGAAAATGCAGAACACCCTTATGTTGGGTAGAAACTGGTGAAAGAAAAGTAATTGGAACTGAACTGGTGGATGAAGCTACTAACAAAATCAGATTGATCAGAGATAGACTAAAGGCAGTTCAAGACGGGCAACGAAAACATTATGATGCAAAGCACCGACCAGTGGAATTTGAAGTTGGAGAGTTTGTTTTCTTAAAGGTCAGCCCAATGAAAGGTGTTCAAACGTTTGGAAAGACAGGGAAATTGAGCCCAAGATTCATAGGTCCCTATGAAATCATCGAAAAGATTGGAAATATGCCATACAGATTGGATCTACCAGTGCATATGCAAGGAATTCATAATGTGTTTCATATATCAGTACTTCGGAAGTATGTCTCAGATGATTCCAAGAGAATCCAGTCCAAATCAATTGGCTTGCAGCCTGATTTGAAATATATTGAAGAACCAGAAAGGATATTGGATTATGATGTAAAACAGTTGAGGCATAAAGCAATACCTTTTGTGAAAATTTTATGGAAGAAAGAGATGCCACCTGGGAGGGAGAAGCTGATATGAGAAGTCAATATCCTCATCTATTTAACTAAGGTATGTGTTATTACTTGATTTAATTTTGAGGACAAAAATTTTTTCTAAGAAGGAGAGATTGTAATAACCGGTTCGGCCCCGGCCGGTTCAGTTGAACCGGCCGAACCTATACTAATAGACGGTCGAAGCCATTCGCGAAACATAAGCAGTTTCGCGAACAGAGAAGGGCGGACGGTCGGGCTTCACGCGGGAGCAAGGTAGGTTTCTTCTTTCTCTAATTTTAGCAAATGATTGCCTTCTAGGATAAGAAATAACGATTCTTTTTCATTCTTATCGTTATTAGAGTGTTATTTTGGGAGAGATTTAAAGAACAAGAGAAACGGACGAAAAGGATTAAAGGAAGAAGGTTTGTTGAATTTCTTTCGGATTTTTATATAAATTTCTTCTTCTACTTCGTTTAAAGTGAGCGATATGTTCCTTGAAGGATAAGGAAGCGACTGAAGCGAAGAAAAAGGAATTTGCAAGAGAAAAGATTTTTGGGAGTTTGAGAAGTTTCCATTCGAAAATTGTAAGTGAATTTCTTCTCATAAGGTTTTTAATAAAATTTTGTTATTAAAGCAGAATATTATTTTGATATGAAGTCATTGTAGGAATTTAGGGTTTTTGGAAAGGAGAGATCAAATCGTAAGAATTGAACCCACGAGGATGCAACAGAGAGGAAATTTGATTCAAGGTTATATTAAACATCAAAGGCCTGAAGAGTTCAAAGTGAGTAATTATAAAAGTTAAATTTCTTTATTTCATTTCTATTTTCATTTTTTGAAAGAAGTATATATGAAATTGTTTAGATTTATGATTTCTACTACTCTTGGAAATAATTACTGAAATAAGCAACGGTATGTACGAATACAATTATGTGAAAGAAAAATAATATGTATAAACGAGTATGTCAAAGAAATAGAAAGTAAAGTTAAGAAAGCAATCATACATATGTATATGATTCGTACATGCAATTATTAAGTATATATGTATATAAATGCATTTTACATGAATGTATGAAAAATAAATGAAAAGAAAATGAATATACATGAAAAGCATAGGAGTAACCCCCGTATGGTACTGGCTGGGGAAGCAATGTACCCGTGCATGAGAAATGGAAATGGAAATGAAAATGGAAAAGGAAATGGAAATGAATGTACCTTTGGTACATAGAAACGGTGCTCCTGTACAATTAAATGGGAAAAGGGGTGTATATTAAAGTAAATCTTTTACGTATGTAAATGGAAATGTTATAATGTGCATAATAGACCGTATGAAATAAAATGAATAGAAATTAAAGAAAAGTTTGCTACTTATTAAATGAATAGACTTGCAAAACAAATAAACTGTATGATAATTTTTATGTTAATAGTTAATGATTACCCACTAGGTTTACTTAGTAAACTCAACCCACGAGTTTAAATGTTTCAGGTAAGTTCCTAAGAAAAGAAATAGCATAAAGAGAATAACATGTTTATAGAAGACGTCGTGCAAATGACAACAGGTAAATTATGATTTTTTTAGTGGCTCTTCAGTTAATAGAAAAGTTTTTTGATGATGAGTTATTATTATATTGATGGAAATGTACTATCGTCTGACTTTTCGTACCCGCCTCGTTAGATCGAGCATCCGGGCCGGGTCGTGACATTGGCTTAACTAGTGTGCTTGCATCACAATGGGTCACCACAACTAGACCATGATTGGGAGGAATTAACCCCATCTAAAATAGATCTTTATCTCCAAGAAAATTTAGAGCATAGGCAGGTATTTATGCTAGTGAAACTTGGGTTGTACTTAAGAGAAATTTGGAAAATTTTAATTGGATGAGCGTACTTACACTTATCTTTAGTTACCCTAGTATAACCCACGGTAAACTTTAAGTTAATGGCCTTAAAGTAAATTCCAGCTGTGTAGACTAGCTTAGTGTGCTAAGTGTTAATTGGAATTGAATTGATCAAGTGATTTAATTATTAAGTAGGTTTAAATTCATCTGAACCCCACTTAGCTCAAATGAGCTATATTCACTCATTTGATTAAATTGACCTATCAAACATGGTAAAAAAGGATTGGGATGAACAAGGATTATGTCCCAAACATCCAAATTAAAATCGCTTAACAAGCTTTGGCTTTGATTTGATTTTGTCAATTAGTTAAGAATAATTCATTTAGAACGGTGAAGATCTCTTTTGGGTTCAAAAGAAACATGTCAAGCCATTTCAGTAAATTGACAAATTAAAAGTTGGCAAATTGGGTACTTTAGTTAAGCTTATAATTCAGAATTCCTCCCTCAAGTGTATCTCTCTCTAGTTTCCAGTCTATATAGCTTCTTTTATCACTTGGGTAGCCTTGATTATCAGAACATCTCATACCAATATACCATTAATATCTTGGTTTGGAGAGGAAGGGTTTTCATACTCATTCTCCTCAATCATGCATCTAGTCTAGTTTCTAGGGTAGAATATGACACAGATCGATATTGTTGTCAGGTTTTCCAATCCAGAATAGATTGATATGCACAATATGCTAAAGCAATAGCCTGTTTGAAGATTCTGGCTGGTATGACACTTTTGATAAGTTGAAAGAACAAGAATAAAGTTTTTATGGAACAGTATTCAACATGTTTAGTTAGTCTTTCTGGAAAAACTTCTAGCAAGATGAACTCTGCACTTGCGAGATAAACATACAAGCTTCACGTCAGTAACAAATCCCACAATAAACAAAAGGCTCAATCCTCATGAAGTGCTATATAATCATCGTCTTAAATAATTTGAATCTTAAAGCTAAACGTTGTAACATATGAATCTTATCTCAGGCTGATAAACATCATACACCAACCTTCAACAGTGCTCAGCTTCTTTGACTTGGCAACATCAGTTTGAAATTGCTGTAATAAGGAGTCAATTTCTTCAAATACAAGTTCTTTCGGGCGGTTCCCATCAATCTAAATCCTAGTACGAGTTAGTAAACTCAACAAACTAGCAAATTATTTTTTAATAGAAAACTGGACATGTACATTATCTTGATGAAGTAGATGAAAGGAAAAACCTTCTTTAACAAGTCCAAGTACGTAGACAGGATAGCTTCTGCATTTCTCTTATATGTCTCAAGACGTGAGACAACCTACCAATATCAGACGGTAGAAGTTAGTATCATATCGTAAATCAAAAGGACATGTTAAAAGTACTGCTTCCAAAATGATAGAAAACAACAAGACAAAGTAACTGCATTGACAGAAATTTGAGGTTGGTTAAAATTGCAATATTCAGTGCAAGCCGATTCAAGGAAAGTCAGAGCATCAATAACGAAATTCAATGAAGAACTAAGATGATGAAAAAAGTCAAGTTTAATGAAAAATGTCTATTACTGTCAGCAATTTCACTAAGGTTGCGTTGCTGCAAAATTTAAGTGTCCTCGTAACCTATGTTTTCCGCCGGAAAATGGAGCCAAAATGTCATAATGGAAATTGAAGAAAAAAAATGCAATTTGGTTAACAATACCTTTTCTTGAGTATCATCAGAACGGGTTGTTAGTCGTGCAGAAATTTCATCCGTCTCAGGAGGGAAGTTTTTAAGATGGTAAATTTTTCCGGTTACTGAATCCATCCTCCTACCCACACATCTGTCGATCAGAATTTCATCAGGAACCTAAGCATTAAAAGGTCAAATCATATGAAAGGTCAGGATGCAAAACTGCATAAGCTTTAACTAGTGTTTACGTGGACTTAAACCTAGACCATTGAAAATATGCAACAAATTCATTAGCATTTACATTTATCATATCAAGGGCATGATACCAGACAATCTCTATATAATATAATTTATTTCGATGAAATAAAAATTAAATTTACAAGTTACACACAATACAGTACAAAAAAAAAAATAAGATCTTAATAAAATCATTCTAAACCAAAGAAACCTAAAAAATTAGTTCTGAAATGCTAGTCAAGCTGTGCAAGATATTACTTTGTTAAGTTTATTGAGTTCATAAATGTAATACACATAAGAGATCTTCCTAGGTTTTTCATAGTTGTTATTGAAACTAGCATGTTACTTATCTTATATCCCTTGTTGATCTCAACTCAAATTCCCCAAAAAAAAAAAAAGTCTGCCGAAATTCTTGCTGAAATTCCGTGTACCTGTTCGGCGCTCGCGCCGCTCAATTCTTCTCCTGCGATTCACTCGTCTCGATCGCACTCAGGCACTCATCGTTAAAATAGGGAAGTAGACGAGGCTTTCATTTCCTCTTCTTCGACACAGGCTCCCATTCAATCTCACCCTGTCGAATTCCATCCTCCCATCTCCAAGCCCCAAACCCACAGTGAGCCGCTGCCACAAACCTAGCCCTCCAAGCCACCTCCCATTTCTGTTCAAGGATCCCGACGTCCAACTCCAGCAAGCCGTTCCTCCTCTGCCGAACTCGCGACCCAACCAAAGCCTCCAGCCTCCGATCCCACTTCAACAAACCACAAGCCATCCGCCTCTACCCGCGTTATTACCTCACACCAATCCGACTCTTCCCTACCCGATTTACCTCACACCCACCCTTTACACCAGATCCACCCCGACCTTCGACCGAGCCCTCTTGCCGCAAGTAGTCGCAACTACTGAGCAGCTCCCTCTCATGTGCCCGATCTTGTTTCTAGCCGAGCCCACAAATCCCTATCACCAATAGCCCTTGTCGCACCTCTCAGTCGAACGAATACCCAAATCTACCTTACACAAATTACCTGAACCGAGGTCAACCCTCATCTCCTCCTTTCAACCATACGTGAACCCCAACTCACATTTCCAATCGATCTTCACTCTTCATTCCTCTTCCTAGCCTATTACTGACCACACACAAACACTAACAGACCACTACAACAGTCGACCCCAGTCCAATCTTTATTCTTCTACCTGCTAAAGCCAAACTTCAGAATCTCAACAGATCTGATTTCCTCTTCCCAATCTTCACTCTTCTCCTCTTGCTTTCACAGAAAACTACAACAGCCGATCCCAGCCCAATCAACTGTTCGTTTCAAAAAGGTACCTCGAAGACCCATACACACTCTCGTAGTGTGGTGAGATTGAAAAACTACAACCACGGTGTCACCTGACACCTACCATAAAAGCTCTTGTAGCATTATGGGAAAGGCCCAGCTCCTCAAATTTTCCTAACCAAGGGAGATACCAGGAGGCTGCCAAAATTTGAACTTATAAAGGACCTGGACTTAAACAAAACGTAGAGAACTGAACATATAAACCGGACCAAAGTGAACAGAAGTTGCAATCAGAAGGAACCAGACATTAAATTAATAAATGCATAACCAAATTAAAAATACAAATGCTAAAATATGATTCGTGTCATTCAAGTGAACATTAATAAACAAACAGGGAATTTGTTGAGGACGGAACTTCAAGCAAATGATGTCATATTGATAATTGATTGAAAGCTATTATTATAAGCAAATTCTATCAAGGGAATATGATCTTCCCAGTTACCTTCAAGATCTAGCATACATAATCTCAGCAAATCTTCTAGTACTTGAATTAGTCTTTCTAATTAAGCATTAGTCTATGGACGAAATGCAGTACTGAACTATAATTTTGTACCCAAACTTCCACAATTTAGATGTAAAGCGTCCATCTCAGTCAGACATAATAACCTTAGAAATTTCATGTAATATAATGATTTCCTTCAAAAACAACTTAATTAATTTCTCAAGTGAATTAGTTTAATGGATAGGTAAAAATTGTATTGATTTTGTTAGTCTGTCAATCACAACTCATATACATCGTGCCCTTGTCTTGATCTGGAAAATCCTATAACAAAATTCATCGCTATATCTTCCCACTTTCATTCTGGTATTGGTAAGGATTGCAACATACCACTTAGTCTTTGGTGTCAACTTTAACCACTTGACATTTCTCACCACATCACTTTTCATTCTACGCCACCAAAATAATGCCTTTAAATTTTTATGCATCTTCGTGCTTCGTGAATGGATTGAACCTGAGTTATGGGTTTCATGTAAAATCTCTTGAATTAAGTCTGATTCTTTTGGTATCCACACTTCTGATTCTTTCTTGATCATCTATATTGAAATCCTTTCTTTTGCATATTTTCCATTCTTCAATAAATTTTTGATATTCAACACTAGTCTTTTGGGCTTCACTAATTCTTTCTTCTACGAATGGGAAAATCATTATTAGATTTAATAATTCTAATCCTTCTTCTTGAGTTAAGATACAATTTATATGTTCTCTAGACTTTATGCTTAATGCATCAACCACTACATTAGCCTTTCCTGGGCAATACTGAATGTCGAGATCATAATCATTTATCAATTCCAGTCATCTTCTTTGTCTCAATCAATTCCATCTGTGTGAAAATATATTTTAAACTTTTATAATCTATGAATATTTCACATCATACACCATATAAGTAATATCTTCAAATTTTTAATAGAAAAATAACTGCAGTCAATTCTAAGTCATGACTTGGATAATTTTTTTCATGAGACTAACTTTCTAGAAACATATATGAACAACTTTTTATTCTGCATACGCACAATCCAAACCTTTTAGAGAGGCATCATTGAATAGTTGAAATCCTACAAATTCTAATGGAATTATTAATACTAGTGCAGATGTTAAACACCGCTTTAATGACAGAATACTTTGCTCACAATCTCCAATCCATTCAAATTTATTATCTTTTTGAGTTAACCTAGATAAAGGCAAAATAATTTGAGAAAAATCATTTATAAATCTTATAAAATAACTTGTTAATCCCAAAAAACTTCAGACTTCTGTCACATTAGTAGGTCTTGACCATTTCACTATTGCTTTTATTTTTTCTAGACCTACTGATATACATTCACCACTGACAACGTGTCCTAAGAATGAAATTTTTTTCAGTCAAAACTCACATTTAGAATATTTAGCAAATAATTTACGTTGTCTTAATAATCCCAAAATAATTTTCAAGTGATATGCATGCTCTTCATCATTTTTTAAATAAATCAAAATATCGTCGATAAAAAAAATTACAAACTAATCAAGATAAAGCCTGAAAATTCTATTTATCATATTCATAAATACTGTTGGGCATTAGTTAAACCAAATGGCATAACCAAAAAATTATAGTGCTCATACTTGGTACCAAAAGTTGTCTTCTCAATATCACCTTCTTTCACTCTAATTTAATAATAACCATATCACAAATCAATTCTGGATAACACAAAAGCACCTACTACCTAATCGAATAGATCATCAATTCTAGGGAGAGGATACTTATTTTTAATGGACACCTTATTTAACTCTCTATAATCAATACAAAATTGCATTTAACCATATTTCTTATTGACAAATAACACCGGTGCACTCCAAGGAGATATATTGAGTATGATAAAATCTTTTTCAATTAATTTTGCCAAGTAATTTTTTAATTTTTATTTTTATAATTGGATTTGTCCCTAGTTGTATATCTATTGAAAATTATGTCTCTCTTTCTGGAGGCAAACTATCTCATTCCTCAAATAAAATATCTACATATTCATTTACAATGAGAATAGAATTTATCTCATCACTTATCTCTTTAGTAGTTTCCAACTTTGTTAAGAAAATTAATTCATCAATGCTTATACTTTTGTTCACTTGATTAGAAGGAATCAAAGATGAAATTACTCATTTATCAAATTGAAAATAAAATATCTTTTCTCCAGGCAAATCACATAGAACTCTTTTCTTCCAGCCTTCAATAGTAGCAAAGTATTTGATCAACCAATTTTTTCCCAAAATTATTTCAAACTTCACTAAAGGTAAGACTATTAAGTCTGATATGAATTCCTTATTGGCTATCACAATATTAACTGAACATGAAGCAATAACAATTAAATAATCTCTAGCAGGTAACTGAATACTCAGACCATGAGTAAAAACAATAGTTTTAACATGTAATTTTTTACATAATATTGCATATATAAAGGAATGAGATGCACAATAATCAAAAAGAACTCTAACAGGTAAATCTGAAATATTGATAGTACCCATCACCACTTATGAAGATTATTTGGCTTCTTGAGATATTAAAGCAAAAAAACTCGAGTTGGTGTTGATCTCACCGCTTTCCCTAATGCTTCTCCTTTTATCTTAAAAGTTGGTTGGCTCATTGGTAGCCTAGCTCCCTTGTACTGATCTATCATTTGAATACCGTTTAGTTCTCTAACTCTTTGAACATTTTTTGGAAAAATTTTTTATGACCCGACTCCCACATAAATAGCACTTTCTTAAATTCATTAAATAGTTTCCTATATGAGACTTTTCACAATTTGCACAAGCTATATGGCACGGAATCCTGCTGGTTGTTGTTGTTTACCCTGATGAAATTTCTACCTTTTGATTGATCACATCTATGATCAAATAATCTCTTTTTTGCTATCAACCTCCCCTTTTTGTATTACCATATCTATATCATGCTCAAAAAATCTAGCATTTTCAATGAATTCAGCAAAATCCTTTATGCGATAAAGAATTATAGATTATATCAATGAATCTCTAAGGCCCTTCAAAAATCTATAATATTTTTCAGTAGTATTGATAAGCTAAAAAGCATATCTCGATAAGGATGTAAACTCTGCTTTATATTGAATAATAGATTTGGCTCTTTACTTTAAATTAACAAAACTCTACTACATTGCCTGCCTTACAGAAGAAGTAACATACCACTCCCTAAAAACTTGATCAAATTCTTCCAAGTAATTAACTCCATTACTCACTCTTCAATTTTTTTCAGATGTTGTCCCCTCCGCCATCACTCTACCTGAACTTCCAACATAAAAATAGTAACGGATACACATATGCCCCCAGGACATTTCATCCCATTCAGAAATTTCTCAATCCTGGTTATCCAATCTTCAACAGCTTTGGCATCCACTCCTTTAAATAAAGGTGGCTTTAAACTCTATAAGAGTTTTAAATATTTGTCTACTTCCACATTGACATGAGCACCTGTATTTATATCTACACTGATACCAAGAGTTGTATGAGTGACTAGTATAGTAGCAGATAGAACACTAGGTGTTGCATGTCCTACCAGAGAATGCATCTTTTCCATCATTTGCATCATCATATTCATCATCTGCATTTGCATCATATTTCCTGACATTACACTGGTAAGGTCATGCGCCACTGGTCCATTGTTAATTATGTGTGTAGTATCTTCAACTGGTGTAATATTTTTAGGACCCTCGGGTACCCTGCTTGCAGAGATCACTAGTCATTAGTCCCCTCAGGTACCCTTTCAATAATTATATTTAAAATGCATTATATCATGATTTATACTTTTATATAATTATGCATACATATTAATATATCATCTTTATATGCTAATTACAAGCAAGATCAAAAATTAGACTTATTACTAACTTAAAAATACAATTCTCACATAGGCTGTGTAATAATTCAATCAAATCCAATTATCTTCCTTAAAACCACTAAATCTAATTAAGCTTCCATAATTAAATCCTTATAATCTTAATTCTTACTCTGATACCACTTTTGTAACACCCCACGGTACCTCTTACTAGTAATGTAGAGTATCATGGAGAAAAAATAATGTTAATAATTCTCAATATATAATATACTTCTTAACATTTTCATAATATATTCCACCCATAGTACCATACATGTTCTAAATAAATAAGAGAACCTAATTAGTCTCAATTATTTCACAAAGTAATTATAGAGCCACTAAGAAAATTCAAAACATCACAATAAATTAACAATCTATATATCTTAGATGTAGACTCACATAAATATTGTTAAACAGTAAAACCTAAATATTCATTAACATGAACCTAATCTGCTTCCACTTTTTTCTTGTCCTTTCAGAAATAATAGCCAGTATAAAAACTGATGAGCTATGAAGCTCATAAAGTTATGTAATTTAAACAAAAAATTAAATGCAAGATTATAGGGAATACATTATTGAAATCATAACTAAATCAACTCGTAAATATTTGCAAAACAACATAAAAAATATTTTTAAGATCAACTTTTATTTTATTTGAAGTCTGTACATAATATCATAATTAATTTTCTAAGATTCTGATTATCATTTTTCATATTATTAGCTTTCATAAGAATGTTCAATGGAGCCTAGGTAAGCCTAGCATTATCAACATTGAACTATATAGAAGTCTCTTTTACCTTTTACGGGATCCTTTTTGCCCCACCTGCAATGCAGACATCATATCATTTTATATACATATAGGTTCTTTTTGCTTCTTACGGGGTCCTTGTTTCCCCACCTGCAATGCAAGTATCATATTATTTCATAGTCAATCTTTCTTAATTTGATATTCATTAACCTTCAAATTTTAGAACTTGTATTTGTTTTGTCATACTTCATACTTCCATATAAGAATTTTATCTACTATACTAACAAAAAAAGAATAAATAGACATTACATAACTTAGTGCTTTCTTTGCAACATGTGATTAATTTGGAAAATATGTATCTATTCATTCTATATCTAGTCCTAGGTTTAAAATTGCGTAAATAAGCCTCGAGGCATTTTTCGTCCGTGAGGCGAGGCGTAAGCCTCGAGGCGGTGTGAGGCGTAAGCCTCACCGACGAAGAATTGCGTAAATGAGAATTTAAGGGTTTTAGCAAGTAAAAAATAGTAAGATTCTATCATACAATAAAAACATCTAAATGACAATTAAAATTAGGGGAAAGTAAGAAAATAGATGCAATAAAATCATGTCCCAAAGTACAAAACCACAAAATATTAGTCTATCAAAACTCCCAAAGTACAATTAAGAAAGAACATATATAATCCAATCATGTCCCATCACTAAATGGGTCTTCAAGGGAATCTTCTCACCCCTTCCTCCTCTCCTATAGAGTCCAATGTCTTCCAATCAAAGCATGCACTCATGAACAAGTAGACTAACACTAACAACTATTACTAAAGATGATGTAATAGAACAAAAAGTCGACTGCCGCGAGTCAAGGGGCAGCGCCCTGGGGTTTCCGGGGCAGCGCCCCTGCGGGGGTTTCCGGGGCAGCGCCCCCGGACAAAATTTTATTGTAAGAGATAATTTTGAAGTCTATTTGTTTTTGAAGTTCGTAAGTTTTTTTTATGGAAAATATCCAGGCATGTTCCTTAGCAGTACCGAGCATGTTACCTAGCGGTACTGACAGTACGAGCATGTACCTAGCAGTACCGAGCAAATACCAGCTGTACCGAGCATATACTGAGCGAGATACTGAGCAGTACCTAGCAGTACCGAGCAAATACCTAGATTATCCGAGCATATACTGAGCGGTACGAATATACTGAGCGGTACTAAGCATATATTTGAGGCGTAGCGCCTCAGCTTTAAGATTAATCTTTATTGTAAGAGTATTTTGAAGTTCTATGTTTTTTGAAGTTCGTAAGTTATTTTTTATGGGAATTCCCGAGTGGTACCTGGCATGTGTCTTATCAGCTCCTGTGAGCATGTACCTAGCGGTATCGAGCAAGTACGAGCATGTACTGCAGTACTGCAATACAAGCAATTACTACCGGTAAGCTTGTTAACGGCACATACTGAGCAATGTACTAGCAGTACCGAGCAAATACCTAGCTATACCGAGCATATACTGAGCGGTACTAAGCATATATTTGAGGAGTACGCCTCACGCGCCTCAGTCCAAGTGAGGCGTACGCCTCTGCCAGGAGAGGAATTGCGTAAGCCTCGAGGCGGTTTTGGGTCAAATTGCGCAGAGGCGCGCCTCAAGGCGCGTCTCTTATTGCACAATTTTAAACAGAGATCTAATCTTAAGTATAAACCATTCAAATTCAAATATAATTATTCATACTTGAATACCTAGCTATGAACATGCCTTAGCAAAATCATTAACTTTGACACATATTTCTCTTTAATTCAATTAATTACAAGCACACATGTATAAAAATAACAACATTTACTTTTTAAATTGAAATTGCATTTTTTATCTCATTGATGAGTTGTCGCCTCAAATCCGACATCTCGTGCCCTTTTCCTTTGGTAACTTATCTCAAAACCTCCCCTCTGTATAAACTAGTTGAATTTCTACAATACAATTGGAACAAATCTTCTTTAGAAACTAGTACTAACCTTTGGAAATCTATCAGGCCACTTCAATAAAGTCAACTTGCTTACCTCTTTTCCTTCTTCTTTTTTTTCCTCCACAGAAAATTCACTCTTCACTCGTTGCATCCCTTACCTTCACCACATATTAGGAATTGTCGAATTATATAGTGTTGATTTGCAAGCAAGCTTCCTCCCTAGCAAGGCAGCTCCCTAGACCCACCCTCTTCCGTTCTCTGCTACTCTCACTCACACAGAATTCACAATCCCAGCATCCCACTCCCTTAGTCTGTTTAAAGGCTTGCGTGAAACACACGTAACTGAATTCCAACTCCTTCGCAGCCCTCTGATAGCAAAATCAACAGTTACTCTATTCGCCCTAGCATTCATCTCTTCAGAAAAAATGGGAATTTTAATTTAATTAAACTAAATATTTAGCATAAATATTAATATTCACTAAACAGTAATTTTATTGTTAATACTAATTTAACAGTAAGTTCACAATAGACTTCTAAATAAGTTTTAAGTTATATTTAAATAAATTTTAAAATTTTCATACCTGAAAATTTTGGGTCTGACAGAACTTTAGTTTTGATATTTAGAGAAATAAAGAGAACTATCTAAATCTCTCCAAAGAAAAGACATATACTTGAAGCCACCAAGCACCAGGCAAATGAATAAAACTTCTCCATAAAATTATTTCATTCTAAAACCTGAAAATTATAATTCATACGAGCTCATATTCATATGCGTTACAAGAAAGAAAAAAATTAATGGGTTGGTGGACATTAAAGAGGAGTTCCACTACCAATTTTGACTATTTGTCTCATCCCTACCTAACAATTCCATGGCTAGATAGTAAATAAAATATAAATTATATTTTAAATTATAAGCTCATTATTGGGCTCTTGATTGGGCCCTTGTAATTAGACATTTTCATATATCATTTGTTGAGTTTTGATCTTAGCTCTTGTAATTGGGCTTTTAGCTTGATTATCTCTATCCACATGATATGCTACATCATTAACCTAACATAAATAAGAAATCATAGGGTCTTAGGAATCACAACAGAGGAGAACAACATACAGAAAAAAAAATTCATAATTTTGTAATAAAGAGGAGAAAAGCATATAATCAAAAGAATATAAAACATTGCATATTTGGAAGACTAGCTAGCCTAACAAAAGCAGCCAACAATCTTTAGGAAAATACTTTTCGTAATTATGTAAAAGCGTATATTTATAAGAATATAAAATATAACAGAATTGGAAGACTGGTTAGCCTAACATAAATAGAAAGAGAAATCATAGGATCCTAGGAATCACAACATAGGACAACAATCTGCAGAAACAAATGAATCAAAAACAAAACCTAGCAGTAGAAGCATTAAGTTTTAACATACATCAAGCACAATGTATATATCTGGTCTTATATTAACCCTTTCAAGGCTTTGTGCTTGTGAAAAGGTCCTGGGAAATCCATCAAGAAGCCAGCCTCTCTCATTTACATCAGGTAGCGAAAGCCGTGTTATCACCATCTATTATAAAGGAAACCTTCATTAGAATATATAGAAAACGGAAATTCTGTAAGAGCAAAGCAGGACACAACTCATCTGAATAAAAAGAAATGGCTTAAGAGAAAGGGCATTTACATCAGTTACAATTTCATCTGGAACAAGCATGCCATTATCCATGTATCCTTTTGCTTTCTTTCCAATTTCAGTGCCGGATGACACTTCAGCCCTCAATATATCTCCAGTGGAAATGTGCACCAATCCATACTGAAAGAAATGCAAATAGTTATGCTAAGAGAGCTATATCATAGCTTCATGAGAACGATTTCTAAGCAATAAGAAAATTATTTCTTAAACTTTATTTATATACTGTTAAGAAATAGCGTGGCAAAATTGAATGAAAGCTTTAGAAAATAAGCATTCATAATAATAGAAGATTGCATATTCAAAATTCAGAATGTCAATTCCCGACATAAAACCATTGGAAATTCAGTATAAGAGAGGGGGGGAGGTTTTGGCGGGTTTGGGATATGAATAAAAAGCAGACAGGAGAAAAACTGATTTGTGTCCTGCTATCATCCTTAATTGGTTTAAATTCCCCAGATGTTATTTGTTTTGGTTCCTATCCTACCCTAGAATTCGGTGAACAAGATTTGTCTTCTGAGGTGAGTAGGGCTAAATGTTTACAGCATTTCATCGGTATTGTGATATGCATTAGAGCATTGTTGGCTAGATTTTTTAAGTTAAGGAATGGATATTCAGCAATTGTGTTCAATAAAAAAACTTGTGTAGCTTGGTACTATCTATAATGGTAGTTGGATTAGATGCTCTTTTTGTAGAGCTCGAATAACTGGGATGGTAAGTCAAGTGTGCTGGTCTGGGTTAACCTTCCCGGTTGGACTAGTCTATGCCGATGGTCAGTTAGCTCATTGCCTTGATGGTTTGCTGCCTTGAAGAATCAGTTTAGTGTCTGGGCTTGAGTTCTGTATGCGGCGGTTGGTATATTTTGCTAATTATCTAACTCATTGCCTCGATGTTTCTCGTAAAATAGGTAGGCAGCTCATAATTCTTTGAGTGATGAGCTTAACCTCTTGTGTGAATCCTATATTTTTTTAGTAAAATTTTTATTATTTCTTTATAAAAAAAATCAAAATGCCTTATTCCAACAAGACAACGTTTGTAGCATGTCGAATCCACTTTGTTTATCCATTTTGACTTCTAATAGAGTTGCCCCGAACACAATTAAATGGTGGAAAAAGGAACTTGCCTTCTCAACTATCATTTGGCACTGAGTTCCTTTCCCTGACGCCGGAGCACCGGATATCATCACCTTCAATGGCTCGACTCTGGCGCAGGACACCCTCAGCCTCTGCTAGCAAATGCCTAAGTTAGGAACACCATTTCAAATAAAAATTAAGGCAATAAAGCATTTACAGCTAGCAACCTTTTGCTTTTTAGGGCTTTTTCTCCGAGGACTCTCGGAATAGACGGGAAGGGAGTGACGGTCATGAGAAATTGAAAGAGGGGAGCAAGTGAAGGAATAGAAAGTGGAGAAAGGTAAAGCAAACGAAGTGGTGCGGAGAGGGACAGATGACATGAAAGCTAACTCGCAGTGACTACCGGAGACTGCCGTCCTCGACGCTCCCTGATGCAGAGCCATTCTCTCTTCCTCTCTCTCCCTTTCTCTCTATCTCTCTCTTCAGATTAGCGAAGCCTGCCTTGACGTGACGTTCGGATGTACCATGCGTCCAAGATAACAGGATCATTGACCACCATTCGTTGGCGCTTGTGCTTGGTCGAATGCAGCACGCACTGTGCACAAATTTTTCTTAAAAAGAGCAGACGCTGAAGACAGAATAAATTCTACATTTATTTTAAAAGATGTGCAATAAAAAAGAGTATTACATATCTATCATTGTATATGTCTAATATTTAAAATTTTAATATTATATGCATATCATCCATAGTTTAATTACATATCAAATATGAGTGGTATAAATGAAATATATGAGCAGTGAGGATGAAATATGTATGACATATTTGATATTAAAATAATATAAGATAGTATGTATATAATATTAAAATTTTAAATGTCAGACATGTAAATAGAGAAATATAAAATAATATGTACATAAATCCCCTAAAAACAATTATAAATCATATTTTAATTAAATTTTTAATAAATATGGCCACATAAAATTTTTAATCAGTTTTCCAAATACTCTAGGCATGAAAATGGTGGTTTTATATGATTTATAAATATTCTTTAAAATATTGATTTATATATGAAAGATATATGGCATGACTTAAATTTTTGATAATCTCAAGAAAAAGTATTTATATGTATCTGATTAAATTCTATTATGTCTTAGAAAAAAAAATGATAACAAATTATTTTTTGAATGACTCCATCTTACGTGGTTTAGTGAATGACCCCATCTTACATTGTTTATTGAATGACCCCATCTATATTCATACATACCACTTATATATTATTTTATTTCATACTATTTACATATCTAACATCTAAAATTTTAATATTACATTCCTACCGCTCATATAAAATGTTAATATAAAATATATCACTCATATATTTTATTCTTACCACCATACTGAAGCAACCTTCAGGTTAGATGTATAAACAGAGATGTGAATTGTAAGTTTGTCTCTTAGTAACTTGAATCGATGTATAGAGAGCGGTTTAGTGAGTATATCACCCTGTTGATTGAGAGAATTGATGTGCTGGACTGCTATTTCTTTGAAGAGAATGTGATCTCTAATGAAGTAATAATCTATCACAATGTGCTTTGTCCTTGTGTGGAAAATGGGATTGTTAGCCAAGGCTAGAGAAGATGTGTTGTCACATGAGATTGTGGTAGGAGAAGATGTTGAGACTTGAAAGTCATTGAGAAGGCCTCGTAGCCAAATAATATATAAGGTGGCTTAGCGGCTTGAGTGTAACTTGATCATTCATCAGACATTGCCATTCTCCATTCTGGTAGCTTGGCGGCTTGAGTGTAGCAAGTTGGGGTTAAGGCAGGTTGGGTTTTACCTAGAAGATCAAGGTGTTGTTTGGGTTTGAGGTGACCATTTTTGTATCTTGTTAGCATTGGATGATGTGGGAGAGGTATAGGAATGGTAGAGGTATTGGGTGGGTTAGTGATGTCTGTTTTAGAATGGGATAATGGTTCGGGTGAAGTGGCAGAAGAGACTGGTGGGGAGGTGGAGGGATGATCGATCGGTTGAGGAGGTGATTTAGGTGTTTGGGAAGGTGGGGTGTTTAAGGTGGAGATAGGAATGAGAGTGAGAGGGGAGTGGATATCATTGATGGAAGGAAATGAAGATGATGTATTTGAACTGAGATAGGGAAAGTTATCCTCATGAAATATGACATGATGAGAGATGTGGATTTGGAAGTTTGTAAATTGAAACAACAATAGCCTTTGTGTGAAGAACAATAGCTAAGGAAGATACATGCAGCTGAACGTGGATGAAGTTTGCTAGGAGAGAGTGAGCGAAGCCAGGTATAACATAGATAGCCAAATGTTTTGAGGTGTGCATAAGATGGTTTGTATCCATGTAGGAGATTGTATGGGTTGTCAAAGTGAAGGGTTTTGGAAGTGAGACTATTGATTAGATAATTGGATGTGAGAAGAGCTTCTAACCAGAATTTGAGTGGGAGATGGGAGGCATGTTGAGATAGTTGCTACTTAGTTTTGCATGTTTAATATTCTTGCAACTTGTATGTTTTTTATAATTTCAAATATTATTGACTTGATTATTATTTCTCCTAACATATTTTGGAAGAATTATTTTGCTCTTGTGTGTACTAACATTTTAGAAAAATCATACTCTGGATTGTTGAAGACTTCAAATCAAGATTAATTTAGAGTTTATTGTGATTGAAATCTACATTTTTTATTTTATTGAGTCTTAGAGTGTGTGATTGTAATTGAGTAACTAAACACACATACTGGGGGAGAGTTTTAAAATTCATATTTTTAACTGATCGTATTGTATGATAGAACTTTCATACGGGACGATCTGATCAGTTATTTTTCCCAATGAGCAATGGAACGAACAGAAATGAAATTATTTTTTCTAAGTATGGTTCGTATGGGACGATCCCACTTTCGTACAAGGATGAATGTCTTGGGTTCATTCATAAGAACTGTTCGTACGGGATGATCGGACCTTCATACAGGAACGAACATCTTGGGTTCATTTACAAGAACCGTTCGTACGGGACGATCGCACCTTCGTACAGGGATGAACGTCTAGGGTTTGTTAACGTACGAAAAAAAAAATTCTAAGTCTTGATCGTACAGGACAATCCTAGATTTATACAGGGATGAATGTTTCGGGTCTATTCTCAAGTTTGGATTATATAGGATGATCTAACCGTTATATAGGGACGAACGTCTAAGGTCTGTTCTCGCTCAATTCGTCTTGACGTTTCATACAGACAAACTTTGAAATTTTTCTGTTCATCCAAAGAAAACTTAGTTTGTACCAAACAATGATCGCGTATGAAATAATTTCGTACTGATTCACAACTTGTTCGTACACAACAGTATTTGAACTATTCGTATGTACAAACATACAATCGTAATATATAATTGTGTACGTTCAAAATTGAAAACTTCTATTTTTTTTATGATTTTTTGTGTCTTTTGTCTAAAGGGTCCACTAAAATTGATGTGATAGAGTCTTGTCTATGTGATTTTTCAAGGGCAATTAAAGGAGAGAGTGTGAGAGAGTGTTTGAGAGAGATTTCTTGCAAGTGGAGTGTGAAGGGTTCACAAGGTTACTCAAAGGTAAGAATCTCCTTATAATTATGGTTATCACTCTTCCTCTTGTCTTTCCAGATTACTCGTGAGAAGATCTTCGGATAAGATCCGGTACTCTGCCGACACTTGGAGGGTGTGAAAGGAGGAAGGTTCTCTGCCTACACTTGGAGAGTGTGAACAGTCGAAGGTTCTCTGCCTATACTTGGAGAGTGTGAATAGCCGACGGTTCTCTATCGACACTTCGAGAGTGTGAACAGACGACAGTTCTCTGCCGACACCTAGAGAGTGTGAATAGATGACGGTTCTCTGCTGACACTTAGAGAGTGTGAAAGGATAACGGTTTTCTGCCGCACTGAGGATTAGTGGAAGAGAGTTTTGTAAAGGCTTATCTGCCTTGCTGTGGGGGCAAAAGAAGAGACACTTATGGTAATAGTGGAATAGCTGAAGAGGGAGTCTTCAGGGAGTGGATGTAAGTCGTGTTTAATCGAACCACTATAAATCTTTGTGTCATTTAATTTTTTTTTTCTGCTTACTTAATTCTGTCATTAAAAAATTTTATTTTGAAGCTTTAATTAACTTGCTTAGTGAATCAATCGGTTTCAAATTTTCAAATCCAAGAGTAATTTTTAATTACCAGTTCAAGATTTAACAAGTGGTATCAGAGCTTTAATTCAAAACCATAAGTTTAGACCACTTTTTGAAAAACAAGTATGGCTACTTTTGGAAATCGGAACACCAGAAGGTTACTCGATCACTAGACCTCCTTTATTTGATAACATCCCTTTCAATTTTTAGAAAATACGCATGTCTACATTTTTACAGTCACTAGATTATCGTATGTGGATCTTAGTTCAAGATGGGTATACAAAACCAACTATATTAGTTGATGGTATTAGAGTTGAGACACCCTTTACAGATTGGACTGTAGAACAATGTGAATTAGCACAACTAAATGTAAAATATTTAAACAGTTTCTTTTATGCACTTAAGTTAGAAGACTATATGCGGGTTTACACTTATAAAAGTGGAAAGAACATATGAGATAGACTTTGTATTACTTACGAAGGGACTAATGAAGTAAAATAATCTAGATTAAACATCTTGTTACATGACTATGAATTATTTCGCGTGAAACTCAATGAATCTATTTCTGACATATACATAAGATTCACCCAGATAGTCACTTTTTTACATGCATTATGTAGGGAACTAATTAACACTGAAATGATTAATAAGATTCTTTGTTGTTTGCCTACTGCATATGATGCTAAAATAGCTATAATTATAGAGTCTAAAGATTTGAATGTTTACTCTATTGATAATCTTCTTAGTTCGCTAATTACCTACGAGTAAGGAGTGAGTCAAAGAAAGATTGATGTAGGTGAACATTGATAGGAGAAGAACATTGCACTGAAAGTAGAGGAGTCGGAGAGTGATCTAGTATAACCTGAGGATGAGGATGACATTTCTTTAATGACTAGATAATTTAGGAGCTTTCTTAAAAGGAAGTAGAGGACGCCAATAGTGGAACAGAGATAAATTTAATAAGAATATTAAGATTTCTAATGATGTGATTTGCTATGAATGCAGGAAACTTGGACATATAAAATTGGAATGCTCAAACCTAAAAGCCACTCCTAACAAGGAGAAGGTCGAGGAGAAATCAAATGTGAAGAAGAGCAATAAGAGATTCCAAAGAGCTTTTTGGACAGACTTGGCTTTGGATTCGTTAGAAACTAAAAAGGAAGAGGAAATCACCAAGATGTGCTTAATGGGCGACAATCTTGATCAGTCAGATCAAGAAGAGATATGTGACTTAACTTATACTGAACTGTCAGAAGTTTTTAAAAGGATTCATGACGCATATAGGAAGCTGAAGAAAATGCATGCTAGTCTAAATTTAGAATTATAAGAACTACAAAGAGAATATAAAATTCCTAGGAAATATCATGCATTGATAGATAACAAACACATGAGCTTACTTAATAAATATGATAACTTGAATAAGGAGAATGACATCTTAAAATCATCTTATGCTAATTTATAAAAAGATTTCAAAAATTTTAAGGATGGTTCTGAGACTAGAGAGCACTATTTAAATTTTGATAAACATATGTTAGAAGATTTAAACACATTTTTGAAGTTAAAAGTAAAAGCTCTAGAGAAAAATAGGAAATCACCAACACTTGAAGATTTTATTAATCCTATTTTGTGTCCAAAATATTTACAATCCAGGAAGAGATTAAATAATTATAAAAAAATTATGAAACCCATTTCCTAAAGTTAAATATTATTCTTGTGGCATGTTTGGACATATAGCACACACTTGTACTTTGGATAGAAAAACTTATTTAGTATGAAAACCTAATATGCATAAACCTAGACATATCATACATGTATCTAATTTTATTTTGTCAAAAAGAGAACCCAAACTTATTTTGGTTCTCAGGTCTAACATTTGATAGTTTTGCAGAAATGCTCTCATATAAGGCCTCATGCGAGCATTTGGTACCTAGACAGCGGTTACTCAAAGCATATGACTGGAGACACAAAATAATTATTTCGCTGGAAGCCAGAAGTGGAGGTAGGGTTACACTTGGAGATAACACCACTAAGAAAGTGGTTGGATCAGGTATGATCAGAAACTTGACAATTTTTTTTATTAAAAATGTGTTATTTGTATAAGGCTTAAAGCATAATATGTTGAGTATTAGCCAGTTATGTGATAAAGGATATAGTGTAAAATTTTTTCCTACTAGCTGCATACTAAGCCTAAATGAAAATGATATTTTGCATGGATCAAGGATGAATAATATGTATATGCTAGATTTAAATTGTATAAAAACTCCTAATGCTTTCTATTTGAAAAATATTTTTGATGAGTCATGGTTATGGCATAGGAGACTTTGTCACTCTAGCATAAAAAATCTTAGGAGAATTACCTAAAAGAATTTGGTTAGAGGTATACAAAAACTAGATTTTATTAAGGACCACCTTTATGATGCTTGTCAATTAGAAAACTAGTGAAGTCTTCTTTTCATTCCAATAAGGATCTTATAACTAGTGAACCTTTAGAGATTTTACATATGGATCTTTTTGGTCCAGTTGGAATTGTAAGTCTAGGAGGAAAGGTATACGGATTTATGATTGTAGATGATTTTTTAAGATTCACTTGAGTAAAATTCTTATATCATAAGAGTGATTTATTTGAGGAGTTCAGAGATTTTTCAACTTGGATTCATAGAAAATTAGGATGTGAGATTTTAACAATCTAAAGTGATTATGGCGGTGAATTTGAAAATAAAAAAATTTTAAATTTTTTGTAAAGAAAAAGTAATTGATCATAATTTTTCTGCACTTAGAACCCCTCAACGGAATGGGGTAGTCAAAAGAAAGAACAGAATATTAATTAAAGCCGCTTGAACCAAATTGCCAGAATATTCACTTCCTAAATATTTTTGGACTGAAGCGGTTAGCACTGCATATTATGTTCTAAATAAGATGAACATCAGATCGAAATTAAATAAAACATCATATGAGCTTCTTAAGGGGAGAACACCTAATTTGTCACATTTGTATGTTTTTAGATATAAGGTATTTATTCATAATAATAGAAAATCTATCTTAGAACAATTTGATCTAAAATCAGATGAATAAATTTCTCTTGGATAGTCTAGTGTTGGAAAATCTTAAAGAGTATTTAACAAAAGAACTTTGGTAGTTGAGGAGATCACATATGTTGTGTTTGATGAATTTGAAATTTTGGAATAGCCAAATTTGGAAGAGGATGAAATAGAAAATAACTCCTAAAAGATTGAGAAAATTATTTTGGATGAAAAGTTGGAGATAGAAAATCTAATGCCTAGAGATTTGAGATTTTTAAAAACCACCATAAGGAATTGATTTTAGGTGAACCTAGTGAGGGTGTTAGGACAATATATGGACTAAGCAAAGAAGTCAATTATTTTACCTTTAATTCAATGATAGAACCTATAAATATAAATCAAGCACTTTTGGATAAATTTTGAATTTTAGCAATACAAGAAAAATTAAATCAAATTGTGAGAAATAATGTTTGGGAATTAATTGCAAAGCCAAATGATCAAAGTATATTTGGAACTAAGTGGGTATTTAAAAACAAAATGAGTGACTCAGGAGTTGTCATTATAAATAAGTCTAGATTGGTGGCTAAGGGGTATAATCAAATTATAGAAATTGATTTTGAGGAGACTTTTGCCCCTATAGCGAGACTTGAAGCAATTAGGATTTTGTTAGCCTTTGTCCATTTTAGAGGATTCAAATTGCTTCAAATGGATGTTAAAAGTTCTTTTTTTAAATAGGGTGATTCAAGAGGATGTTTATGTCAAACAACCTCCATATTTTGAAAATTCAAAATACCCAAATCAAAATTTTAAATTAAAAAAGGCATTGTATGGATTGAAATAGGCACCTAGGGCTTAGTATGAGAGGTTGAGCACTTCCCTACTTGAGAGATCTATTAAAAAAGAAAGTGCGGACACCACTCTCTTTGTGAAAAAATTGGGAGACGATATACTCATTGTACAAATTTATGTTGATGATATCATTTTGGATGTATAAATAAAAAAATTTTTGATGATTTTTTTAAAATAATAAGTAGTGAATTTGAGATTAGTCTAATTGAATATTTAAGTTACTTTCTAGGTTTTAGCATTGAGCAAATTGAGGAAAGAACATTTCTTAGTCAGTTGAAGTATGTTAAGGATATCCTAAAAAATATAAAATGGATAATGCTAAACCTATTAGTACACCTATGAATTTCTCAGTTCAGTTGGATAAGGACCCAAAAGGAAAAAAATGTTGATCAAAAGAATTTTAGGGGAATAATTAGATTTTTGCTTTACTTGACTACTAGCAGACCCGATATTATGTTCAGTGTTTATTTGTGTGTTAGATTTTAATCAGATCCAAAAGAATCACGTTTGATAGCAGTGAAAAGGATTTTGAGATATCTCTTGGGAACTCAGAACTTAGAGATTTGGTATTCTAAGTTTAGCTCTTCATTTGAAATAATTGGATATTCATATTCGAACTTTGTAGGTTGTAGGGTTGATAGAAAGAGTACATTTGGAACATGTCAATTTATTAGAAATTCTTTAGTTTTTTGGTATAGTAGAAAATAGAATTCCGTAGTCCTATCTACTACTGAAGCTGAATACATTGCCTTAGGAAGCTGTGTGGCACAAGTTCTTTAGTTGAAATAGTAGTTGATTAATTTAGGATTTATAATAGACATAATTTCAATTTATTGTGATAACACTAGTGCCATTTATATTTTAAAAATTCTTATTTAATATTCTAGAACTAAATATATAGATATGAGGCATCATTTCATAAGGGATCATGTATCCAAAAGAGAAATTGAACTGAATCATATTTCAACTGAAAATCAACTTGCATATATTTTTACAAAACCATTACCTTTAATACCTTTAACACATTAAGAACAAGGCTTGGTGTGATTGATTTAAATGCTTAATTAAAAATTTTCTACAAACTTGATATGCGTATTTGTGTGTTTTTCTATTTTTGTATTTTATGTGCTATTTGTATTTGTGAATTTGTGTTTTTGTATTTTGAGTAATTTTGAAATGCTTTCACATCAAATTTCCTATTTCTGATCAATCGTGCGAATTTTTCTAAGTGTTTTATTCATAATGTACGAAATTATTTTCATCATGTACAAATTTTATAGCATTTGGATCATTGTTTTGAAATGATTGCATAATGTTTTTCATTTTCTATACATATAATATTGTACAATATTTATATCATCCCAGAAGATTTATATTATTTTGTATGTATTCATGTTGATGGTTATACGAGCATAATCAGTTATTATAACTGATCGTATGTACGAACCTGGAGTTTGTGTATACAAACCACATGTCATTTGATATGAGGGACAAATCAAACCTTCATTAAAATGATCTTAAATAACTGATCGTCCCGAACGAACACCTGTTCATCTGTACGATTGTATGGCCAAAAAGTCTGTATGAAATGATGCCTCATAAATTATGTGATTACGAAAAGTCATTTCATTTCAAACGTATTTGTTCATACATACAAAATTTATTTTTGTACGTACGAACTTATCAACGTACAGTACAAACCTGCTTTCGTACGTACAAATGATCATTTTTCTTTAAATAAGAGGGATTTAGAATTCAATTTCATTCACTTCAATAGCCTCTTCCAATCCTTCTCAACTTAGCAATGGCCAGTTTTAGCTAGCGGGGTAGACTCACTAAGGGACCATCCTCTAGGTATGTAGATGAAGAGTTTCTATCCAAGGCTAATGTGGATTATTTTCTAAGGTTTGTTTCTACCAACATTACACCCTATAGAATCTTAATACAAGAAAATATACATTTTCAAGTCTTGCCCCTTTTCGTTACTACCCAATTTTCCTTTATTCTTACCTTGATTTATGCTTATAATAAGGAAACTTTTCACTACTTTCTAATAAACATGTCCTTTTGTTCTAATCAAAGTAGGATAAGATCTCTTGTACTGAAGAAAAGGGTAGAAATTAATAAGGAATATTTGGAAGCATTTTGTATTTAAGGACTGAAGGTGTTAGAGCACACACTTTGACTTCTACATTTTATTTTGACTGGACTGAAATAAATAAAGTTATTAGAGAGATTGAACAAGTATGTCATTTGCCTAGGGTCTCTACTTTGAACCAAAACGTAAGGATTATTCAGCATGTTCTTAGAACCTCCATAATTCCTAAAGCTGGTGACCATATCAATATTACTTTTCTTCTATCCACTGTCAATTATCTTATTAAGACTGGACAACCAATTGATGAAGCCCAACTTATTATTGATTATAATCACGAGCTTTCTGAAATTGGACATATCTCACATAAGAGGAAGAAGAACATTATTTTAGGACACCTAGTGACATATATCCTTGAGAAGAAGTATAGTCTTGTTCATCCTGATCCTCAACTTGAATTGCCTATCTACTTCACTGATGCTTCATTTTGAACACTTTTTGGGAGAGATGATATAAGTGAGGATTCTGAGGGAGAAGGGGGAGAACCTGCACCTGCACTTGCTCATGGACCTTACTTTTAGAAGATGGTCTAGCATTTTGACAGACCAGAGAGTCATTTTAATCAGCACTTTGATCAAATTTAGACTCATCTAAATCAGTAGGATGCACGGTACAACAGGACATGGGTTGAATTCAAGGTCAGTTCGAATCGGTGAACACAAATGTGGCTATAATGAATAGCTATTTTTTCTATCTTTAACCAGCCACCTCCTTCAAACCAGAGCCCCTCAGAGTTATAGATGTACTTCTTATGTACTATCTTTGTCAGACTTTTGAGATGTGATGTGATATTTTTAGTAGTTTTTTTTTATGATTGTCTTTTGTTCTTGTTTTTATTTTTGAAGATATGTTGTGTTTGTATTGATATCAACTGTACATCAATGTATCTCTTGGTTAAATTGATATCAATAAAAAATATCTTATTTTGTTTAACTGATTTTATTACTTATTTGAAATATTAGTTTGTCTATATGATAACCCTGACTTAATTGATTTATAAAATATTATAATATGAACATCAATATAAAAATTAATTTCATTAGAAAATCTATTTTTTAAAAAATATAAGTTAATTTATAACTCGATCAAGTTAAGGCTATCAATCTCATATTCTTTTTAGGCATACATAATTTTAATATTATTATTATTATTTTGATGTCTAATTATTTTTTTCTCTTTTCAATATAATTATCTTTGTAGTTAGAGAAGTTTGAGCTTTTAGATTATTGATTTTGAAAAGATAAATTAAAAAAAAAGAAATGTACAAGTCTACAAAAATCAAAAGAATGTGTAATAGTTCGCAAATTGAAAAGAGATAAAAAATTAGTCCAAATATAAAAAGATGCACAAAGTGTGCCACAAATATTTGAAAAGATGCTCAATGTCGCCAACAAAGTATATTTATAATATTCTTTCCTCTATCTTTTAATCTTCAATTTCAAATCAATCTAATGTTCAATTATATTTTGTGTTGGAATTTGATTTAAATTAATCTTCATTTCATCACCTTTGTAATAATTTTTCTTATCTAAGTATTTTGAATGTCTCATGACCTTGATATATTTATCTTGTCTATGTTATATCTTAATTTAAATATTATTAATCTTTATTTTTCTTTAGTGAATATTAATCTTATTATTACAATTATAAATCAATCTCTTTCAAAATCAATATCAAAGGCTTCACATATGACTTCTTAACATTTCTTTTGTTTTTCTTCTTCCTTCTTTGGTGTTGACAAAAAGGGAGAGAAATATTATTTATGTACATTTGATTTTTTGAGTTGTTTTATTTTTTCTTTTTAAGTTTGAAGTGTTTTGTGAGTTTTTGAAGTGTTTTGTGAGTTTTGGAAGTATTTTTGTGAGTTTATGAAAAATAAAAATAATGATTTATTTTTAATAGAAATTCTCTTATATTCACATTTTTATTCATTTAGGGAGAGTTAAGGAGAAATTTTTAATTTTTAATTTTATTCAAATAATAATTATTTTGCCATCATAAAAAAGGGGAGATTGTTGAGATAGTTGCTACTTAGTTTTGCATGTTTGATATTCTTACAACTTATATATTTTTGATGATTCCAAATATTATTGATTTGATTATTTTTTCTCCTAATATATTTTGAAAGAATTGTTTTGCTCTTGTGTGTACTAACATTTCAGGGAAAGCGTACTCCGAATTGTTGAAGACTTCAAATCAAGATCAGTTTAGAGTTTATTGTTATTAAAGTTTGTATTTTTTATTTTATTGAGTCTGAGAGAGTGTGATTGTAATTGAGTAACTAAGTACATACACACCGGGGGAAAGTTTTAAAATTCATATTTTTAAACTGATCATACTATATGATAACACTTTTGTACATGATGATCTAATCAGTTAATTTCCCCAACGAGTAATGGAACGAACAGAAATGAAATTATTTTTTCTAAGTATGGTTTGTACGGGAGGATCCAAGTTTCATACAAGGACGAACATCTTGGGTTCATTCACAAGAACTGTTCGTATGGGATAATCGAAACTTCATATAGGGAAGAACGTCTCGGGTTCATTTACGAGAACTGTTTGTACAGGATGATCACACCTTTGTATAGGGACAATATCTCAGGTTTGTTAATGCACGACAATTTTTTCTAAGTCTTGATCGTACGGAAAGATCCCATATTCGTATAGGGATGAACATTTTGGGTCCATTCTTAAGTTTGGAACGTACGGGATGATCCAACCTTCGTACAATGATGAACATCTCAGGTTCATTCTCGCTCAATTTGTCCTGATGTTTTATACAAACGAACTTTGAAATTTTTTCGTTCGTCCCAGACAAACTTAGTTCGTACTGGACGATGATCGCGTACGAAATAATTTTGTACCGATTCACAACATGTTCGTACGTAACAGTATTTAAACAATTTATACATATGATCATATTGTATGATTGTGTACGTTCAAAATTAAAAACTTTAATTTTTTGCACGATTTTTTGTATATTTTATATAAAAAGTCCACTAAAACTGATGTGATAGAGTTTTGTCTATATGATTTTTCAATGGCAATTGAAGGAGAGAGTGTGAGAGAGTGTTTGAGAGTGATTTCTTGCAAGTGGAGTGTGAAGGATTCACAAGGTTAGTCAAAGGTAAGAATCTCCTTGTAATTGTGGTTATCACACTTCCTCTTTTCTTTCCCGATTGCTCGTGAGAAGATTTTCAAATAAGATCTGGTACTCTGTCGACACTTGGAGGGTGTGAAAGGATGAAGGTTCTCTACCTACACTTAGAGAGTGTGAACTGCCGAAGGTTCTTTGCCTACACTTGGAGAGTGTGAATAGCCGATGATTCTATGCTGACACTTAGAGAGTTTGAATAGACGACGGTTCTCTGCCGACACTTGGAGAGTGTGAACAGATGACGGTTCTCTCTCAACACTTGGAGAGTGTAAAAGGATGATAGTTCTCTGCCGCACCGGGGATTGGTGGAAGAGAGTTTTGTAAAGGCTTATTTGCCTTGCTGTGGGAGCAAAAGGAGAGACACTTGTGGTAATAGCATAATACCCGAAGAGGGATTCTCCAGGAAGTGGATGTAGGTCGTGTTTGATCGAACCACTATAAATCTTTGTGTCATTTAATTTTTCAGCTGCTTGCTTACTGCAAGTATTTAATTTTGTAGTTGAAAAGTTTTATTTTGAAACATTAATTAACTTTCTTAGTGAATCAATCAGTTTTAAATTTTAAAATTCAAGAGTAATTTTTAATTACCAATTCACCCCCCTCTTGGTTAGCCTTGGGACATAAGCTTAGGTTTAACAACCTATTCAAGATTCAACAAGGCATGTAGGAGTTTTCAAGTTATTTCTATAAGATGCCGATGTTTATGTTTGGCAATTCGATTTTGTTCTGGAGTATATGGGCAACCCATTTGATGTTGGATACCATTTTGTAGCAATAGATTTTTAAAATTGTGAGATGTATACTCTCCTCCACCGTCGGATCTTAGACTTTTAATGTTAGAGTTGAATTGAGTTTTAACCATTTGTATGAAATGTTGAAATTTTTGTATGGTTTCAATTTTTTTCGAAATTGGGTAAAGCCGTAAGAAACGAGAGAAGTCGTCTATGAAGACAACGTAGTAATTGTAACCATTTAAAGATGGAAGGGGTGCAGGGCCCCAAATATAAGTATGAACAATTGTAAAAGGAACTGAAGTTTTTATTTCATTTATAGAGAAGGGTAGTTTATGGTTTTTGGCCATGTTACATGAGTTTCATAAAAAAGTAGAACCACTAGAGAGACATATAGTTGAGTTTTTTCTAGCTAAAAACTGATTCAGTTGATGGTGTAGGTGTCCCAGTCTTGCATGCCACCAAGAGGTAGAAGACTTGGTAGTTTGTAGAGCAAAATTTTGTGGAGATGGAATGATGTAGAGACCATCTCGGGTCCGACCTCTAAGGATTGGTGGTTGAGTCAAATTGTCCTTTATTATGAAGCCAAGAGAGTTAAAGAAAATAGAATAATTATTGTCAGTTGCAAGTTTATGAATTGAGATTAGATTATGTGTTAAAGATGGCACATGGAGAAGATTTTGCATATATAGCTTACGTGAATTGTTGGGTAGTGGAAGAAGGCCTTGGCCACTTGAATGGATTGGAAGGGATGCACCATTGGCAATGGAGATGCTGTCACTGCCCGCATATGGTAAAGGATGCTGCAAATTAATGTCATTAGACATTAGGTGTAAAGAAGCCCTGGAATCTAAATACCATTCGATTGTTGAGTTGGTTTAACCAGATGGTTGAGTAATGACAGCTCGAGGAGGTCCTGATGGAGTATAATTTAAATTGCATATATGCCAACAGTGCAGAGCAATATGGCCTGTTTTGCCACAGATTTGACAAACTGGTCAAGCTGCATCAGTGGATGGTGGTGGACGATTATTGTTTGGCAGCCTTGGAGAGTATCCTCTTCCATGGTAGCTTCCCCTGTTTCTACTAGTTCTTCCACTTCCGGCATAAAAGGCCGTGTAGTACGTGACTGAAGCAAAGTTATGTTGAAGTTCATTGTTGACATGGATCTCCTCACTACAGAGTAGTGAGTACATAGTATCCAAAGTGAAATGCAGTGAAAAGTCTTGAAGGAGTTATAAGAAGGTGGTAAGCCATTTAATATAAACATGATTATGTCTTCTGTATCAATGTGTGTTCCTGCTGCAACAATACTGTCAATGAGTTTCTTTATACGAGAGAGATACTGTGTCATGGTAGAGTCTTTCGTTTGAATGCTGTGCAGCTCATTTTTAAGCTGTATCACTCTCGATCTGTTAGTGGGTTACAGACAATTTGCGAGGGTGCTCCAAATTTCAGCGGTTGTGGGGAGGTGAAGGACATAGGGGAGCACGGATGGTGAGATTGTGGAAAGAAGAACAAATACCAAGTTTTGATCAATTAAAAGCCAGCGTTTAACTTTGGAGTCTGAGGAGGATCCATTGGGTCTTATCTATTTTCCGGTGAGATAGCCATCGAACCCGTTTGCTGCAATAAGTTTGTATACTTGCGGACTCCAAATGGCATAGTTCTCATTTGTGAGCTATAAGTTGACTATGGATTTCATATTTGTCATAATAAACTTCAACGGACCTGGTATGGTGAAGTCTGCCATTGTTGTCGACAGAGACGAAGGTTGTAGAGTCTCTGATGTGGCGGAACCTTGTTCGGCCATTGAGAAGAGCTGTGAAGCTTACTGCTCTGATACCATGAAGCAACCTACATGTTAGATGTATAAATAGAGAAACAAAATAACATAGAGGAAGAAGAATAGAGATGGAATCTGTTTAGAGGTGTATTTCCATAAGCTTTCTCATCTTGCTGATGGGTTTACATAGAAGAACCAAGTAGATGGTTAGTTACAGAAAAGTGTGTGTGTTGGTTGAGTTGTCTATTTGTAATCGTGCCCCATGTGGTGGAATGATGCCCTGGTACCAGTAGTGGAGAAGTGCTTGATAATGTGGCTTGCTTATGGTATAACTTATCACTGGTGCTAACACATACCAACCTATAGACTATAATATTTTATTCCATGCACCCATATTTATTCTATAAGTGATAGACATGCAATATTAAGGTTTTAGGTTTTGGATATATAAATAGCATGAAATAAAGGGGCATGTATGTAAATCTCCCTTCTTTTTTTAATGATTTCAATTCTCAAGTTTTACATTGGTTCAAATATTATCACTGCAATTCCATAACCAGAAATTTCTATTTGCATGCTATTACAGTTCTCATCAAAAATATGTAAGCAAGTGTTCTACAATAAATTTCATAATGGTGCTTTCTTGAGACAGGAAAGGCTTTTAGCTACAATAAAATGAGTGAAATGAAAAGTTATTTCTCATAAAAAATCTAAATTTTGAGATGAATGTATAAAAAAATACAAGCAATGGTTGGCCAAAATAATGATGATTATGAGCTAAAGTTTTTTTCTTTTTGTCGGTGAGGTTGTTATTGATAGATTTGAGAAACTCTTTTTTTTACTTTCTAAGTTAATTAAGGCGCACAAACTCATACATACATCACAAATACAAGCTTCGAATTCAAGATCACTTATTAGTAGACAAAGTTGTCAACTAACAAGTCAAGATGAGATGTATGACATGAGAAACTCACTTTGCTCATATTTTTTTTTGCTGAATCATTTTTTTGATGATAGCATGGGACATTGGTGAGTGGATTTAACTAATGATGGTTACTGTGGATGGAGTTATATATTTTGTTGATCTGATATATTTTTATCTAAACTCTCTATTGATTCGGGGTGTTATCTTTCTTCTCTAAATTTATCTCCCTTTTCTTTGGTAAAGGATTTGCTTTCATTGCGCGTATGATTAGCGCTTATAAATCTTTCTTGCTGGTGCAGTTTGCACTAACAGATTCTCCATGCCAAGTTGTGTTTACTGCTCCCTTTCACTTTATGGTTTTATTATTATTATTGCTATTAATTTGGAGCTTTTGTCAATTGTTTTTTCTTGCTAGCTCACTTAGCATTTTTTTTACTTGTAATTTTGTACTTGCTATTTTTATTTTATAAATTGGGCTTTGTTTCTTATTTCCACAATTATATTATATATATTATATATATTATATATATTAACTGTGATACATAATCATATGTGAGCATTAAATTTTATTTGTCATATTTTCTCTATTTATCTCAAGTTCAACATTAAAAAAATTTATACTTGTAATTGGCGGATTATTTATAACATTTCTCTTTTGATTATGATTTTACACCATTCTCCACTTATCCAACATCTTTTTAGTCTTCAAAATAATATTAATGAGTTTAGTCAGAAAAAAAATTATTTGATTTCCTAGTATTTCCACACTTCTATCAAAACATCATTACATCCTACTGATTTTCACATTTTCTTAAAGCCTCTCCAACCTCAATTATACTAATATGGCAATAAAAATTAAAATCTTTATTTTCTTTTTGGGTGCTAAGATCACTAAAGTTGATTGTATTCTCACAACCTTCATTAAAAAATTATCAAAATATCTTATCCAACAAAATTGAATATCTTTTTTTAAGAAAAATATTTTTTTTTATTTTTATTCTTAATCCGCCACCCCCACCCCCCCTATCAAAACATCATTACATCCTACTGATTTTCACATTTTCTTAAAGCCTCTCCAACACTAGAGCAAGATGGAAATTTTGTAGTTATAATTTCTTATTGTAGAAGAGAATTTCCTAATCAATTTGTATATTATGCTAGGAAATTTTGAAGGGCTTTCTCATGTCTATAATTCAAGTTTACCTTCAACTCTCTCTCTCTACTATATATAAATTACAATAGCAGTATTGTAATTGAAGCATTGAAGTGAATTAAATCCAGTCAAATGACCAAAAATGCAAAACCAAATCTCACAGTAAATCAAAGCCGCTGTTGACGGAAAATTCCCTATTTTCGTGGTAAATCTTGGATTTACGAAATCCTTTGGTTCGGCTGATTTACGGGATTTGGCCGAAGAAGCACGCGAAAGTCTAAGAATATACTTGATTAAGGATGTTCATTTATTTCTTTTCAGGGTTGATTTATAAATGGCCTTCTAAGGTTCCCTAATCCAGTGGAAAATAAATATTCAAATTAGTTATTCATCATGCAATGGGTGACAAATCAATGCACATAAAGGTCAATATAGTGGAGGTGGAGTCATGCTATGAAAACACATCATATGCGACAAATGAAAATGTAAAGGGGTGTCATCCAGTAACATGGATAAATGAGGCTTATAGTCTCCAAAAGAGTAGGAACTTACCCATTGATGACAATCATAACATTTCACCAATAGTGTTTGCTCGATCTTAAATCTAAAGAGGAGTAAACGTATCAATAAGATACAATCCATGACGTAATCCAATACAAACACAATGATAGAGCTTCTAACTCAAAACCAACCATGAATTAAAAATGTCCATTGCTTATACCTACAATCCAACCTCGAAATGATGACCAACATCACTCACTTAGTCGTATGAAACCTTGATGTACAATCTTTATGCAAAATATAAGATATAATAGGAGTGATATATAAGAAAGGGGTTTTATAATCCTGTCATTAAAGCGAAAGGGAGAAAGTTACCTTCACAGCAAGCGAGCTCCCGTTGTTGCTTCCAATCAAACAATGTCGTAACTTCCAATACAACAAGAAGGTAATGTCGTCAAAGGAGAACTCGAATAGTGAAAGGGAGAAAGTTACCTTCACTGCAAACGAGCTCCCGTTGCTGCTTCCAATCAAAAAAAGTTTTAACTTCTTATCCAATAAGAAGGGAACATCGTCAAAGGGAGCGAACTCGAACAGCGACGGGCAAAAGGGAGAAAGTTACCTTCACAACAAGTGAGCTCTCTTTGTTCCTTCCAATCAAAAAATGTTGTAAATTCTAATCCAACAGGAAGGAAACGTCATTGAAGGAGCAAACTCGAACAGCGACGCGCGAAAGGTAGAAAGTTACCTTCATAGCAAGCGAGCTCCTGTTGATGCTTCCATTCAAAAATAAGAAGCCAGGTGCGGATCGCCCGAATTAAGGCCATTACTGGCATTTTTTTGGCTGCTTATCCACCGGTTATTTTACCGGTGGATATTACTCCGGTATTAATTTGTCGGGTTTAAGTAAGCCGGCAAAAAATACATTGGTAATTACTGGTGGAAGATGCGCCGGAATATTAAAAATACCAGCATAAAACCAGCGGACTTTGCGTTAGTATTGTAGCGGTGGTAATTCCGTCGGAAAGTCCACTATAACATTATCGGCAGATATTCAGCCGCAGTTTTCGACTTATATTTAACCGCTGGAGAAAATCCTACGGTAATGACTTATTTTCCTGTAGTGCATGTGGGTAGCACACCTTAGTTTATCATGTCCAAATTTGAACTTAATCAGATCACTAGATTAAGAGTTATAAAAAAATTTATGTTTCATTAAAAGCTTAATAACTCTTTATACAATAATCAAAATCAACCAAAATATATTTTAAAATAAACTTGTGCTCGGGACTGCTCTATCGATCCCAAGAACATCACAATTGGATAATAAATGGATTTTTTGTGAATTTTTAAATTTTTGATTTTTTAAATTAATTTTTTAAATCAATTTTAATTCTAAAAATCAACGACCAATCATTAGAGAGAGGAAATGGTAGCTTTCCTCATACGGGACACGTGGGGGACATTGGAGGAGCCACTTATCCATGTCAGCAAACATCCCAAGCTATCTGATCTGGCGCGAAACAGATCAATGGCCAGGATTTGGCCACGTCGCACGCACCTTCTTAGTGAAGAACCTCAGTTCGAACCCTAGGGAAGGCACACAGATCTAGGCCATTCGATCGACCCAGTTCAAAGGAATGAATGGCCTAGATTGACTTATATTTTCAAGTTCATTTTTGAACTGAAACTTCAAATGCTCATAACTTTCAATCCAACCGTTCAATTTCACATAATTTAAAATATAAGCTCTATGTAACATAATCATTTAATGCCTGGAGTTTAGAGGCTCCATGCATTGGAGATTTAGAGCAATTTCAAATGGAAATTTAATTAAAAGTGAGCATAACTTTCTAACATGTGGACAAAGCTGGAGATATCCTCTTCAACTTACTAGAAGATTCCAAGACTTGATTATGGCTATATCAAAAGTTATCTTCAAAACTCCACTTTCTCTCTCTATTTTTCCCTCACTTCACCAAAATGATATTTGAAGGCTTGGATTTGCTACAAAAAGGCTTTGGAAAGCTAGAGAAGTGCCTGGAGGAGATGGAGAAAGAGTTTGGAGAGTTGGGGGCTGCTGGAGAAGAAGTTTGAGTGAATGAGACCTTAGGTTAAGTTCCCCCCTCCTTAAGCCAAGCTTTTTGAATGGATGGCTTAGATCTATTTTGGGGAGGATTGGATTGATGTCAAGTGTCCCTATGACTGCTCAAGCCAAAGGCTAGAGCTGGAGTTGAGAGGGACTTCTCTTGGTCTATGGGAAGGGGGACCGCTAGCTTTTCCCTCATTTGGTTAAGCCAAGGCAAAGCTTGGTTCAAGAGGCTAGGTTAGGCTCTTTTAGGAGGGGGAATAAGCTCCTTTCAAGCAATTTATAGCATGTTTTAGTGGGCGGAAGAGCTTGTTTATATCGCTTGGCCATGTGGTCATTTTGACCTCATATAAGCTCATAGTTGACCATTTGACCAGTCAGCTGGTCAAGTTGACTAGTTAGGAGGTCATGAGAGAGTGCATTTGTTCTTGAGTTGGAATGGAAGGGATCAATAGTGCTAAATCTAATATGAGAGTGAATGAATGCATGTAAGGTAGAGTTTTGACCAAATACTTTGAGTTGACTTTGTCAAACTCCCCATAGTTTGACTCATAATGAGTTTGAATGTATTTAAACCATAATATGAGGTGATATTGAAGGCTTGTTGGGGTTTGATTTGAATGGGTGAAAAAGGTTGACCCAAATGGGCTTAATTTGACAAAACTTATGTTCAGTTGACCAAGTCAACTATTGGCTAGGTCAAGATGACTAGTCAAGTCCATTTCACTAGGATTGATGTTCAAAGAAGTTTGATGAAGACTAGAGGGTTAATGTATTGAGCTGGGTAGTGCACTAAACCTAAAAGGTTATAGTTCATGATTGATCTAGTCAACCATGGTTAACTTGGTCAACCAGGTCAAACTAAGAGTTAGATTTGGGTCCAACAAGTTCAAATGAGTGATTTGAGACCAATGGAGATGGTCTCATGCAATGAAATGATCATTTGAGTTGAAATAACCATTTGGACCCTTAAGGGGTAATTTGGTCAATATAAAATGACTTGGTCAACCTCACATGACCAAGGCTATAACTTGAGTCCAATGCACTCCTAATGATGTTTAGGATGTATTAGAGGAGGTTTTAATATTTTATTTGACTGTGTCATGTTAAAGTTTGGAGAAAACTTTAATTTTTTTTCCTTAAAGGGAATTTTGGTTATTTGGACCCCTGATCAACTATGGGTCAATTTGGGTTCGCCAATGTGCAGTTTAATATTCAACATGTTATAACAATGGTTATGGACATAATCAAGGGTTTTGGGAAAGGTCCTAAGGCCAAATTCCACAAGATGAATGGTCCAATGGCATGGATTATAAATATTTAAAAGTTTTACAAAATTTGAATTTCTATATAATTTATGCGATTAGAGGTCTCAGATTGGCCTCAAATTTAAAGGGTTGACCCTATGGACATGCCTAATTAATATGTAATTGATAGATCATGAATTGGGGGATCATTTGACTGGGTTTTGAGGTGATTGGAAAATTACCCAAAAAGGGTTATAGGACGTGGGCCTTTAACCTTGAATTTTGATCTTGAAGTCTAGATTTGAACTGGATTTTGAATTTGATTGAATGAATTTTAATTATCCAAATAAATAACAATAAATAAGATGTTTGTTGATGATTAGATAGGAGAAATCAAATGGTGATAACTAGGTGCTAGTGCACTAAACTTTGTAGTGTACTGAGTTATCTAGCTATAGTGTAGGGCTGCAGTTTTAAGTGATCATAGATTGATGTAGACTATGTGATTGAAGTTGATTGGAGTTTGGTTTGTGTTTGATTGAAGATTGGATTGATGTTTTGATTAAATACTATATTAAAGTTTTGATTAAAGATTGGATTGAAGTTTTGATTAAAGATTGGATTGAAGTGTGATTGAGTTTTGGATGATTGGAAACTAGATAATTATCAACCATCAAATGAACATGAAGGAGTTTGGATGGATCCTGATGACCTCATATAGAAATGAGGTCAACAATGGTCATTATGATTATTTAAATCATTTTAAGTTTTTATTGGAGATTTTTTGTAGGGTGATTTTGAAAAGTAATAATTTTTATCAATTTAAAAATTTATTTTGACATCTAAAAATAATATTTTAGTTCCATTAAAGCTTCAGAATATTACTATACATAATCTCTATTAAATTGGTAGAATTTTAAAAACTATAGTTTTTGCAAATTGTAGAACACTATTTGGGAAATTATTTTGAAAGTCGTTAGAGCTTTTTTGTAAAACTGTATAATAATAATGTAATAGCTTTAGAAATATAAATGCTCTTTATTTTTAATATATGTTTTTAAATTATTAAATTATATGAAAAGACGATATTCTATTGGCAAAGAAATAGGATTCTGTTGGTGATGAGAAGGGATTTTATTGGCGGCGAGAAGGGATTATGTTGTTTGCTAATTATATATTGGAAGTTCTAGAGCCTGAGGGCAATTATCATATTTACTATGAAGGGATATTATTAGCAGTGATAAAGGATTATATTGGAATCTAATAACTGTAAATTACATATTCTTTTATTTTTTTATTTTTAGAGAAAAATATATTATTTTAAATGTTTTTATGCAGGAAAAACTAGAAACGGGTCCAAAAACTCTAAATAGTCTACAATGTTGTGGTGTCCGACGAAACATTGCCATAACGTGAATTCAATATCGCCCAGGCGCCACAAATTGGGCATTGCGGTGTCTAGTTCTCTGCTTGCAAGGGTTGTGGTGGCAACACATCCAGCAACGTAATATTCCCAGTGCCACGACATAAAAAAGTTAGCTTGGTAGCGCCATATTATTTATTTTTAAATGGTACATCGCCACAATCTCTTACACCTTGGCACCATTTTTGCTACTTGGGTGCCGCCGTGCTTGAATGTCATCAGCGCCGTAACAATACAATTGTAACTTCCAAGGGTTACATTCTCTTAGTGAAAGATGCGACTGTTCACTAGATAATTGATCCACGTCAGCGCCCCGAGGAGCTAATTCACGTCAAGGGCATCGCGATCCCATAATTTCAAGCATAATAACACTAGATGCCTTTTTTTGCATTTTCTTATAAATAGTTGTGATGTTATGTTTGTAAGGGAGTTCAGTCACTTGTATAAAATTCAATACTTTTTAAAGTACTTCTCTAGTTCTCTCTTAGAGTAAAATCTAATGGAGATTAGGTGTAACACTTAAAGATCAGTTTTGGAAGAATTATGTATTTATCATTTAAAAAATATAACATAATTTCTATAAATCATCAATATAAATAATAACTAGTGAAAATAACTAATAATTACATACCTCAAAATATTATAATATATTCATTCTTCCAAAATTAAAATATAATAGTCATGAGATCAGTATAATTACTAATCTATCATAACCACCTGACTACAAAAGAATGAAAAAATGTAGAATTAAAAAAAAATTGAGGATCTATGTAAATCTCATTCCAACTAGTCCTTAACCCTTCTTTGACCTGAAATCATTAAAATTCTCATAATGAGCTAAAAAGCCCAACAATAAATCAAAACTTTATTACTATTTTTAATATAAGACAAAAGAATCAAAATGTATATTTAATTCTTATCAATATCAATCATATCTTAATACGAGCAATAAAAATTTCAAAAAATAATAATAAAATCAAATTGATCAATGAAATCAAAAGAGACCTTTCAAATTATAAGACATACGGTAAAGAGTATTATCATCCAGTGAATCATGTTAGTATGGTACGTTATGTTGTATAAATATTAATGCAAGTACGAACTATCAATATGTCAATTAATTTAATTTCCTACTAGGTAAATATTATAATGAGTATAATTATGAAAGCAAGGCATGGCATTTAATTTAAGGTGGTGCTTTCTTCCGTACATATGTTATCATAGTTCTCAATTTGTCAATGTTCACATGTGGTTTTCAATAATCATTTAAGAGAAACCACCTTCTATTTGTCAGCATAATTCAGTCAATCAATTACAGGCTATAATTAGGATTACACCACCAATCTTTTATTTAAAGAAAAGTCCATCGACTAAACTCCTGCACATGATATTATATTTTAAGAGACAAGTCATATTCATTACAATATAAATAGTCAACCTTCCTTTCTTACATGCAAATGCTATCTTTTTCTATATAATGTAAGTTAATATCATGTACGAAATGCCCTAATGTATAATAAAACCTATCAAAATTGTCTATTTTTTATTTAGTTCAAAAAATATTATCTTTCAATTTAATCGGTAAAAATTCAATATATTTCAATTCAAAATACTTATATTGATAAGATCTATCACATACTAAAAACTACGTAGTGAAAGTTTTATCAATATAAATTTATTCTCATTTTTTTGTAATAAAAATAAAAATTTGATTAGAAAAATATCAAAAATACAAAATTATAGAAATCAGAGCCCCCATCAATTTTTTGGCATCGTTGTTGGGGGAGTATTTATTTATTTTTTTTTGTAATTTTAACTATATTTTTAAATTAATTATATAATTAGACCTACTTATATCTTTATTTCATTTATTGATTGCATATTCATGATTGCATGCTTTATATATATAGAAATGAACCATTATTGATTGATATTGAAATAGAAATAACCCTTTTAAAAATTCAAAACATTAAAAAGATCATGAAAATAGCTAAACTTGTATTAGATCAAGATCATTCTAGACCTCTTAGGAATTATGCTAACCTTTTAGTAGACAAAATTTACTAAAGCATTAATAAACCTACGATCCAACCTAATAAATCTTAACTAAAACCATTCATAATTCAATTGTTTCAAAATTCTATGTTTGGGGGAACTCTTATTTAAGATCACAATTTACACTTAGCTAGTGTTTTGAAAATATATGTAACATTTAAGTATAACGATATCAAGGAAGATGCTATTAGACTAAGATTATTCCTAATTTCTCTAAGAGATAAAGCTAAGATGTGGTTCAATTCTTTATATGATTGGTTAGTTATTCAAATAATTTATAATGGATTAGTAGGATCTTTTAAAAAACCATAGATGCTACAACTATATGATCATTAATGTCTAAACCATTTGATAAAACATATGAATTAATAGAAAAATGACTACTAATAATTTTTAGTGATCTGCTGATATGGTAAATCTTAAGAGAGTAACATGAGTTTATGAATCTAATGCCTTACCAATTCTAACTACACACTTATAGTAATTTCCTAAGAAGTTGAGCATAATAGGAGAAAATATAGAATTCAAAACTGAATTATCTATGCAATTGGAAGATCAAAGGTTAATTAATAATAATAATAATATACAAGGGATTAAAAATATTAATTTGATTGAAAGACAAAATAATCTCTACTCCAATATATATAATTTAGGTTAGATGAACTATCCTAATTTTAATTGATCAAATACTATTGTTGGTAATAATCAATGGAATTCTTGTCAAAATAATCATAAAGTAAATTGGAACAATCCTCAGCAACCTGCTATTAATCCTAAACATGTATATCCTCTAGGATTTTATCAAAATACTATGATTGGAAGTAGAAAACTACCATTGGAAGATGTCACTACAGGAAAATCACCCAAAACCGGCGGTTTTTTCCGGCGGTATGTAGTGATATAGTTAGGAACTCAATTGCAAATCAAGCTTCTTCAATTAAAAATTTAAAAACATAATTAAGTCAACTTGTAATTTTAGTCAGTAGTAAATCTTGTGGATCATTACCTAGCAACACTGAAGTTAAAGGAAAAAATAATCCAAGAGATAATTATTTAAAGAATGATAGTAATGTACTCCATTCAAATCAATAAATCTATACAAGTTTGGCTGATGACTATAAACTTAGACTTGTATAAGAGGCAACCAAGATTTATGTTCAGTGTGTCATGTTATTTTGAATTTACATGAGTCATATTACATATGTTGTTTTTGACATGTTTTCATTTACTATGATAATTAAAATTATGATCTAAATTTAATCAATAAGAAATTAGCACAAATTTAATTGAGCACCGCAATGCTAACTAATCTAACACCGCAACACTATGTTTCCAGGCATCACATTTTTTGAAAATAAGCACTACAACACTAAAATCTTGATAAATACTCATCTCTAACCACTATTTTCCTGGATAATTAAGTGCCACATTGCTTATTGTTTGAGCGCCGTAGTGCCTAGTTTTTCAAGTCAAACAAAAGCGTGGTTCTGACAAATCAAGAGAAGTTGAATGCAAGGGCGGAACCCTTGTGTTCCCAGGGGGAGCAATTGCCCCCCCCTAAAAAAATTACAAATTTGTTTATTGCATGGATTTTTATATAATTTGTCCTCATCCATCTTTTTTTTACCCTTTATTATAGGAATATCTAGGTGATTGCCCCCCCCCCTAAAAAATTAAAATAATATGATCTTTAGGTGATTGCCCCTAGTAGAATTATACACATTGTGTAGAGGTGTAATTGTTAGCCCCCCCCTGAAAATTAATGCTGGTTCCGCCCCTGGTTGAATGGATCATAACTTCAATTATGATACTTTGGTAAGTGTTGCAGTGCTGTTGCTGCAGTGTCATTTAAATAACACCACAGAGATTACTGACACAAGTATCATTGTACTTACACGTAATGCTGCAATGGTAGCCAATTCCAAACAGACACTACAATTTTTGACATCCCGCCACTATGCCGCATGGCCTAGACCACTGTAGCGCTTGTCAGTTTGACCAGTTTGTCATGTTGTTCATACATTGAGCGTTGTGATGCCATTTCTCACAACGCCACAGGGCTTCGTCAACTTATAAAATGGAGGTGGGGTTTTCATTTTTCATTTCATTTAGAGCATTTCAATTCCTTCAAACTCTTCTTCTTTGTTATCCTCTCAAGCTTGATGGCCATTAAAATATTGTAAAGAAGAGGGCTTCCTCTTCCGTTTATAAGAGCATATTCATTTCTACTGATGCATAATTTAGGTTTTTTGATTTGGTTTTGATCAAACAACTGATTCTTGGGAGGAATTTTCATAATCCAAGCAACCAAATCATGCAAATCATTCTGAGTAGGGGATGGAAAACTTTTTGTGAAGAGCCTTTTGCAGCAATTGTAAATGTGATTAGAGAATCTTTTTAAATGGAAAGGAGGCAGTAGATAACAAATGTTATGTTAGGGGTAAATGGTTCCCTTTCAATTCTATAGTAATAAACAAAATCTACAAACTTAGAAATTTTTAATTTGATGAATACCCGCTTTTATTGGGACACATACCTCAAGATATCCTAAATATTCTTCATGGACACAATAGCATAACAAGTTAGAAAAATAGAGAACAAAATTATCAATTTCCCTTTCACCTATTTGACCAAAATCTTTAAAGCTTGACACTATTTTATTTCAGCTTTTTTAATGCCAAGTAGAAATATTAGTGAAGTTACTGGTGTTTCCTATTAAATTATGCAATTCAAATGGGGTACTCCATTGATGTAAGTAAGCATATTTTCTCCTCTCTTATGTACAACATTAGGGGTACCACTTCTGTTGGGTTAAGGCACCCTTCTCTAATTTATGCTTTGTATGTTACAATGGGTATCAGGTGAGAGAAAACTGAACAATAATTACTTCCAATTGTATCCCTTACAAAAAGAAAAAATTTAGGCTTCAAGCAAACTGAAAGAGAGGAGGAAGGAAACTTTAGTGAGCTTAGAGTATTTGAGAGGCCTAGTAGCAACAACAAAGTAGGAGTATTAAAACTTTGAAGACTTTGGGAGTTCAAGTAGTTAAACATAGAGGGAATATAGAAAATGTGACTCAATTCTGTGAGGAATAAAAAGATTGGCAGCCCGAGATAAGAATAAGGATGAGGATTTCCCAAAGTATGGATCATCAGGAAAAGCATTATAAATACAATGCTGATTTTAATAATGCTCTTATAGGAATGTTTAGAAGTAGTCCTTTTATGGAGCATCCTGATCAACTTCAGTTTTCATCTGCAACATCTTATGATCCTTTTGTTTGGCAGCTTGGTGAGAAAGGTCATGATGATGATGAGGAGGAGGAGGAAGACCCAGATTATGCTATTTAGGTATTGTTTTTATTTCGCTTGAGGAGGGAGAGAGGGAGCGAGAGATTGTATGCTACTTTTATTGTGTAGCATGTTTTTATTTTGTTTCTTTTCCATTTTTTGCTTGGGGGGATCCTAGTGATATGTTAGAGTGCTATGGTTATGTTAGCATGATCGAAGTTTCTGTTATGAGAGCCACTGCATTGTGATAGTTAGAGTGGTGCCTTAAGCAAGGGTTATCTTATACCTTGTAGTTTGTTTTATATATATCACATGTTTTGTACAATTCTATCATTCATATGAAAATAAGTATATTTATTAATATTTTTGTATGTTATTATTCACATTTGATTAAATTCTTCATATGCTTACATTTTTATTTTATAATTTTATTAATACCACTATATTCTCATTATAAAATTAACTCAAAAAATGATAATTAAAAATTATATAAAATTAGGATAATAATAAACCATATATAATAGTTTAAATGAATATTGCTTTATAATTCATAGATTGAAAAAATTAATAATTAACAAACTTAGATCATATTATTGATTTATCTTGAATTTATAAGTTATACATTTATATATTGACCTTTGAACTGAAGCTGAATAATTAAGGTTAAAGAATAGATATATATAGATCAAAATTAGAAATCATAGTGACCTGAATTTGGAATTAGCAATCTTATTAAATCCTTATATTAAACTCATTAAGATTGTAAGATTTTAAGCAAAAATGATATTTAAAATCATTAATTATATACTCCATAAAAAAGTGAAAAGAGTTAAAAAAAAGAAGAAGAAAAAGAAAGCGAGTATATTCAAAAAATTATATCAGATAAAAATTTAGAGTCTAATTACAATCTTATACCTCAATTCATAAATGATAAGTAGGAGAGCTAATACAAATGTTTGTGAACTTATGAAATTTTAATTTTAACTTCAAACACATCTAATCTTTAAGCTACATTATTCAATTCATAATTCAAAAGTCAATTATTATATTCATAACATGCAATTCAAATTAAGCAATATTACAGATGATTGGTTATGATAATTATTAATATTTTTCAAATTAGAATTATAACTTTGTTCATTTTCACTTCTAGATTGTGATATATTATCATATAATTTAGTAATTTTAAATTATCAATTTTTATTTTGGTTATTTGATTAATCAGAATTATAGATTTGTTTATTTTCTTGATAACAAGTTAATAGTTTAAGTTGAGGAGAATTTGATAAGAGTAAATTACATATTATTTTGTATTTTATTTTTAGTAAAAATATGTTATTTTAATTAATATTGTGAAGAAAAAACTAAAGAAGGGTAAAAATTCTAAGTAGTATACAACACTGCAGTGTCCGACAAAATAATGTTGCAGCACCACATTTAATAATGTCGAGAAACCACAAATTAGAAATTATGAATCGAAGTTCTTTGTTTGAAAGTCTTACGGTGATAACACATCCATCACTACAACATTATAGTACTACGACATTACAGTCCTACGATATCAAATAGTCAGCTTGGCAGGGCCAGATTCTCTATTTTTAAATGTCATAAAGCCACTATCTTTCACGCCTTAATGCCATTTTTGCTACTTGGGCACCACATCATTCGAATGTCATCAATGTCATGACATTACTGTTGTAACTTTCCAGGGTCACATTCTCTCAGTGAAAAGACGCGACTATTCATTAAAATAACCTATCCACATTAGTGAGCATCATAGCGGTGCAAAAGCTTCATCATCGAGGAGCTGGTTCACTTCAAAGCCACCGTGACACCATTATTTCAGGTGCTATAGCCGAAGATATCTTTTTTGTGTTTTTCTATAAATAATTATGATATTATGTTTGTAAGAGAGTTCAGTCACTTGTAAAAATTTTAATATTTTTTAGAATACTTCTATAGTTCTATCTTACAGTAAAATCTAAAGGAGGTTATGGAAGTACAAGATATAATCATTTGTAATATTTAGCTTATTTTTCTTGAAGCAACTCAGTAAATTAAAGGAGTGTATAGGAGATACATTGATCCTTCTTGGTGATATGACTCTCTTGTATTTTTATTCATATATGAGTTTAATGAAAATGATTTTGCTTGTTATTTAATCTATATCTGACTAATTCTCTTGTTTTAGATTAATGATGTAAAATGCATGTTGAGTACTAATGAAGATTCTTATTCTATAACTGTTAAAAGATATTTTCAATATCATCCCACTCTTTATTTAATGTACATAGTTGATATATGTATAGTTAAAATATAGCATGATGTACAATCTCGACGGAGGAATACAAGAACAACCATGAGTATTGAGATAGAATATTTACATACATAGACATAGGATGTAAAATATTCTAGATTCTTAAGGAGATACTATAACTGTAGGAGGTTAGCAGATATCATTTTCATTTCTACAAGCTAGATAGAGATCTAAGGATGCATATGTTCTGAATCACATCTAGAATTAAGAGTCTCATTAGGAAATATATGAAATTTATACTCATCAATCTAAAATATTTTAATATAATACGAAATCTAATATTTTTTTTATTCAGTGATAAAATCTTTATAACTATCAGTTTTATTTAAGTAAGATAATTATTACAATTAGAGAAAACAGTAATAGTTTGTTGCAAATAAGCATACTTTCTTGTGGGTTTAACACTACTCTATCATTTTATTACTTGATTCTATGTATATACTTATCTATATAAAGTGACATTTTATTATTTTATTATATCAAAAAAAAAAGCTAAGCATTGTTTAGGGGTGATAGAGCCCTAAATTTTAAGATAACTCAAAAATTCACTCCACGGCCCCCATCAGCGGAGAGAGGAGATTTTGTTGTTTGTTATAGATTAAAAGTTGAGGGCATGAGGGTCATTTTGATATTTGATATGAGGTGTTTGTTTATATTTCATTTAGTTTCAATAGTTATTTAAATGCTCATTTCAATTCAGTATCAGTGCCTATTTTAGATTCATCTTTCTGTATATTACTTCAATTTATTAATTCAACATATTTAAGTTCTTTTGGGTTGAATTGTTGATTCATGTTTTAGGTTGTTGTAGAATACTGAGTCATGCTAGCTCACTCATACTTTACTTTCATTTTCAGGCCAAGGAAAGGTTAAGAAGCAAGCTAGTAGTTTCTTTTATAAAACTTTAATTTTTGTTATAGGTATGCATTTTGTTTAGTTTTCTTTTGGTAGGCTTGGTCTTATTTTTATCGTACATTAGTGTTTCCAAGTGCTATTATAGATGAATCTCAACTTGTATTTATATTTTGGATGATATATATAAAAAAAATTATTTATGTGATTCAATAGTCTTCCACTTAATATTTATATTCAATAGTGGCAGCATATTGTATATGATTTGGTTGTTTCATTTAAACACCATTTCTCCAGCTGGATCTTAGGGTTAGTCTCTACTTCTTACCATGATTAGGCATGGTCTAATTGTGTGGTTTGGTCGGGTTATATCGGGTTGGGATGTGATAAGATTTTTGGTATTAGAGCATCATTTGGAGAAATGAATTGCAATAAATCCATAGGATTTAATCCGTAGAGTGAGATAGTTTTGCATATTGGGTGTCAATTTTATTTGTTTTTCATATACATGTGTCGCATATAGCTGTGTTCAATATCTTTAAGATAGATCAGCCAGATTTATATATAACTAATGGTCAGATCTCTAGTTAGACAACTTAAGTTCAAGGTACATCTCTTATGAATAGTTCTGAGGTAATTTCTCAAATTATAGGCCAGGTAGTACAGCTGATAGGTGAGGCTTTTATGCAGGTTTCTAGTATCCAACATGATAATATTGACAAGTATTTATAGAATTTTATGAGGTTACATCCTCCCATATTTTCAAGTGTCATTGAGCCTAAAGCAACTGAGGAACATTTGATGAGAATATGGAAGATACTTGATGGAATGTATTGTCCTCTTGAGAGAAGAGCTGCAGGTTTACCACGAAGTTCGGTCTATTTTGCTACTAGTAAGCCATCATGTGAAATTCTCTAATAAGTTTGATATTATTATTATATATAGAAATGCAATTATTTATATATTTATATATTTAAAATTTGTGAATTGGAAGAGTTCTGATGTGTTTGCAAGAGTTATAATGGCCTAAAAATCTAAATATGATATATTAATGGGAGTTATAAGGGTTAAGCATTGGGAGTTATAAATGCATGTTATCTGATATGCTAGAATAAAGAGACATAAGAGCTTGAATTCTAAATTCTAATATTTTTTAGGAGGAATAAGGGCCTCATGGGAAATAAACGTAATATATTTTAAACAAATAACATAATTATAAGCATATAATGACCTAACAACCTATAAAAATTAAAAATATCATTTCATCTCATATTATAAACATCAATATGGCCATTTCTATTTTTATCCCAAAAATTATATACAATAGTAGGATCATCAGCCTATATAAATTATTTTGGCAATAAAAAAAAAAGAAACAACAAAATAAAATACTATTGTTGACGAATATTTTCGCATCGATTCGACCCTGATCGAGCCCGACTAAGCTCGATCGCGCTCGATCAATTCAATTGATCATCGTCGAGGTGAAATTAATCCAAATTTAGCCTCAGTTCAATTAAATTAAATAAATTAAAATCAAATCAAGTTAAATCAAACCCCGTCGAGCGTCGTCAAGCTCAATTCGACGCATTTCGACACAATTCGGCGTCGATTCAAGTTTAATTTCATAAAATTAACTTGATCGGACCTGCTCGGACCAAAATTGACCCAAATCGGTTTGAGTCGAGTGCAATTGGGGCTCAATTTCAGCCCCAATTGTTTGATTTTAGGCTAAATCAAATAGCCAAATCTGAAATCGAAATCAACGGCTAAGATTTGTTTGATTTTCAAACTTTGCGGCCGTTAGTTACTCGTCAAACTTCGTTTCCCGCGGGCGGCTACAGCAGAGAGATCGCGGAGATCTTTTATCTCCTGCAACAAAAGTCTCATTCTGCGGCGAATGCTTGAGTAGGGATGGGCGTCTCCGTCCCATAAGCAGCGGAAGATCAAAAGGGGAGGGACATTCGGCTCTCCCGTGGCTTTCCTTCTTCCGTCCCGACACACACAAAGAGAGAGAGTGAGAGAGAAGAGGCGGAGAGCTCCCTTCGTGCGACTCCACCAGCCGATTGTTCTACTTCGTGCGACTCCACCAGGAGGAACCCCAGTCCACGCCGAAGCCCCTATTCGCACTCCTTGCGTTCGGAAGCCCCGTCTAGCCTCCCTCTCGCGTGCGTCGGCTTCGTCCGAGTACATCTAGGATCGCGGTCGGACCTACCAGGAGGTTCGGCTCTTTCTTTCGCCGAACTCGAGTCCAACTCCACCTGGATATTCGGCCAGACCTTCTAAGAGCTCTACCTCACTCATTTTTCGGATCTCCTGAAGCTGGTGACCTATAGGTCCGATCTCAAGGCCCCATTCCTCTCTAAATCTGGGCTGGTACGACTTTTTCTCTGATGGAAGGCTCTTACCTCGTTCTTCTTTATTCCTGGCAACCTTGAGGCGAGTTGGAAGCTGTTGGAGACTCCCAAACAGTGAAGGAAAGCTTCTAAATCCTCCAAACAGCAATTTAGAGCCTTCGAATCACCTTGGACAGCAGCGGCGACCTCTAGAACTTCTTGGACAGCAGCTTGGACAAAAAATCGGAGCGCTTGGACAAACCGGGTGTGGTAAAATCCTTAAAACTTAGGCAAAACCCTAAGGCTCCATAGCCAATGGCATGTGATTGACGATCCAAAGCTTTACGTCCTTAGAAACTTTGATTTCTGGTTCCCCAAAATCCTTTGACGGCTATCCTCTTTGCAAAACAGCAAAAATTTGGTTGTTTTCCGTTGTTGGTTCTCATGTGAGAATCCGTAGATGATGTTAATGCGTATAGGAGTGTTAGATTTGTGTCTAATGCTTCTCAAGTGTATGTTTTAGCATTCATGTTGTTTTCCAAACCTTAACCTACCAATAACCATAGGCTATGTGACTTTCTCTCTTCCCAAAACGAATGTTGAGGTGTAGATTTCTTTGCATCGTGAGGCATGTTTCCCCATTTCATTGAATGACATAACGAAATTTACACAAAATTTGGGATTTCATATTTTCTAACTTGTATATTATCCATGGCTTTCATGAATGCACAAAATGCATTTTTAGAC
>NW_021587214.1:54727-59703 GCF_001605985.2 Dendrobium catenatum
AAATTTAATCAATTCGATGAGCCTCTCATGTTGTGAGATTGCACATTAACCTTCCAAGGCTTATGTTGAAATCCCACAAAGAGAGCATAATTGATTAAGTTTGTATACAATGTCTTGCAAAGTAAGAATAGAAGCAAATGTTTTATATTGCTATGCATTTAAAGATTTGCAAACTTACTAACATGCTTATCAAATCTCCAAATACTTATGAAACAAGTATGAGATGAAGTTGATAAACATGTTTAATGAAATTTGCAAGTTAATTAGTGTTTAGCAATTGAAATGATCAAACATCTCAAACAAAAAATGATGAACTTCGCATGCATATTCTTAGGTTCTTGATAGAGCTTATCAAATCCATCTTTAGGGCATCCGTAAGATCTTTCAAGTCCTCTAGGTCATACCAAAATTGACTTAGAAAACCTTTCAAGTTTGACACTTGGAACTTCTTCAAAGTTCCAAGTTCTATGTTACATGAGTGCCAACAAGCATCACCTTTCATTTTGGATATTTTTGGAGCTTCCTCAATGCCCCAAGATATCCCATCAACTTCAACCATAATGACTTTAGGAATAAATCCTAGGTCATCTCTCTTTTGTTGAAAAAAAAAATCAACAAATGCTTGCATTTCCATAGGTGGTATTTTGGAGCCTCTCTAAGCTCCAAATGTCCATCATATGGACCACTTGAACTTGAGACCAAACTCTCAAGTTCTCATACTTAGTTTGTTGAAGCACCTAATCAACAAATAATTCACTCATGTGTTGTATTTAGAGACTATCCAAGCATCTAAATGCTTCTCCTACATATGAATCTTTATAGTTTGGAACCAAATTTTAAACTATCAACCCTTGTGTTGGAACATAGAACCAACCAGCATTTTCTTTCCCTTCGTTTGCCAAGTTATAAAGTTGACAAATGAATACCCCTCCCTCATGCATGATAATTTGGAGCACCACAAAGCTCCATTTTTTCAATGCATGAATGTTGTTAACTTAGGATCCAAAATCCTAGGTTCATACTTGATAGTTTTTTGATACAAAATCAATGAACGATATTCTCTTTTCATCACATGTAATGAGTACAAAGCTCTCAAAATTGTATCATTTCATTAGGTGTGAGGCCTTAGAATTAAACTCTAACTGTCCTATCCTTTTTTTGTTGACACAAAACCAACAAATAATCACCCATCCCTTCTTTTCATATGATGACTTAGAATTCTCTAAAAATTCTAGCATGCCATTATATGAAATCTTTTTTTGGAGCTTAGATCCAAATTCTAGGTTCCTTCTCTCATTCGTTGAGACAAAAATTAACAGATGAGTCCTAGCCTATAACATTTGCCTAACCTAGCATAGGAAGAAAGGCTTACATCATTAAGGATTAGATAACAAAAAGTCTTTTTTCTTTGTGAGTCAGCATTTGCATACCCACATAATTAGGCATCTTGGCCTCAAAGCCAAGCTATAAGCCCTACCTTTTAAATGAAAATAACCGCCCCACTCTACATTTGCATTGAGACCAAATAACATGGTTTTAAAAGTGATTAGGGGGAGTTTAGCTGGTAGTCCCTTCCAAGCGGGACAATAAATCCAGAGGTCGGGCGGGTTATGCCTCTTGTGAGGTATTGCTTGTAAGTCCCTCTTTGCACTCATTACATCTAGGTTTGAGGCACTACATGTCGGTAGTCCTCCCTTTAGTCTTAGGGTCCGAGGCATGGGTTGATTCCAAATCACCCTATAAGCCCTCATCCTTCGGGCAATTCCTCTAACAAGCGTTGTTGGGATGTAAGCCCCAATCTTCTAATAAAAATATCAACTTAAACCAAAATTAGGTTGTTAAAAATGTAAAGCCCAACATAGGATAGTTTGTGTACCTCTAAGTTTCATCTCAGAATCAAGTGCCCCTACTTCACCTCCTTTGGCTTTCATTCCTAAAATCTAATCCTTAGTTCATCAATTCCTCCTTGAAATTCCTAAAGGCCGAAAACCCTTTAAGCAAGACTTTCATGGATTTTTTTTAAAAATGGAAGCAAGCTTTAGCCAATGTTTGAATGACTTCAAAAATGAAAAAAACCACTAGTTTAATCAAAAGTTTTCCCTGTTCAAATTTGGGATATAATTAACCATAGGGGCTTGCCCCTATGGGATGTTTGTACCCCAGAAATAAATAAACTCCACTCAACCAAATATTGAGTAGAGGAATCTCTGTTTCAAATTGTAAATTTTATCATTGAATCCATAAGAAAATGATATTTTTACCCTTCGGGGTGATATATCATGTTCTTATGCCGTACTCGATTATAAAATATGCAATCCGTTTGAGGATACAAAAATTCTCCAACAGATTTTCTGGCGACTCCACTGGGGAGGAAGTCTCTTTTCATCTAAACTAGTGGTTTTCATTTAGTCATTTTAAATGTTGGCTAAATGGCATTTGCAAAATCAAATTTTGTATTGTATGCCTCTCCCTTAGCAAATTTGGGTTGAGTGATGTCAATACAAGCAAATGTAAAGCAAGATGAACTTTCCAAATCACTTTCAAAAATGAGAAAGATGAACTTTGATTTTTCAAGTCAATCATTCAAAAAAAAATTTCACATGATCAAATTCCTAATTTCAAAATCTCCTCTGTTCACCATAATTGTTGTGGTTGTACAAAATCTACAACCAAACAATGTCAAATGGTGTGAGATTTCAAACTCAAACAAATTCATTCATCATCCGTTAAATCCGGGTCACAGTTGTGGGTGGTCAGCGATTCAAGTCAGTGGTCAGAAAACCCTGAAAAAGTGCAGTGATTGGTTGATGTTATGATAATTGAATTCAAAGAAGTACAACAGAAAGGTTGATACAGAAAATTCTGATTTTCAGGAAAATTCTAAAGTTTTGGAATTCAAGAAAGCCTAGATGGAAGGCAAATTGGTTTTCAAATTTGGTAACCACCTACAGTTGTCTTTTGATCAGTCTCAATTTGCTCCAGGAGATTTGATAAAATTTTGACAAGGTTTTAAGGATGTGGAGGTCCTCTTTCAAGGCCCAATCCCTTCTGAAGTGGAAGTCTTATAAAGTCAACACTCATCTGAGAGGGTCCTTGAAATTAGCTTACCTATTAGGGAGAGGTCACCTCCTCAAAATAGTAGGAAGAGGGTGGCTGAGGTCTCTCCAAAAGCCTTAGCCTCTCAACCTTCTGCATTTGGTAGGTTGACCTTCCCTAAGGTTCAAAAGTCTAATGAAAGACAAATAACCTTAACTCCAATTTTGCCTAAGGAGATGGCAGTTGAGAGACAGTGTGAGACAGTTCGGTCTTTAACAGTTGTCCCAAGCCACTTAGAGCCTGACAAACTGTTTCAGTCCAGTCAATATGAAGAAGGGACTAGTTCCACCTATGTTCTGACCAAGTCTCAAAGAAGAAATAAAAACAAAAGACTTAGAAAGAGGTTGGAAAAGGAGGAGCAAGCTGATTTAGAGGCTGGGGTGATGGAGCTCTCTCCTCTTGCTGAGGGTAGTGAATTTCACCCTCTTTTTGTGTTTGGGAGTGAAGAAGATGTTGAGAAAATAATTGCATCACCTCCAAGACCTTTAACTAAATTTTCCAAAAGCACACCCGAGGAAAGGGTAAAGCAGTGGGAGAATGACATCAAAAATGTTTTCCAAAGAGTAGCTTACAGAACCCGCTCAACAAAAGAGAAGGTGATTAAAGCTATGAAGAATGTGATTTGCAAACGTGTTGATACAATCCTTAGGGAGAACAAAGATCCAAAGGATAGAAAATTGATTGTTCAACCATCACAGAAAGATAGGCAATGGTTCGCCTGACAGTCAGCTGTGTCAACATTAGTGGATGGTTATGATTTTAAACCTTGCCAGAAAAGAGCAGTCAGTAATCAGATAGTTTTAGTTGACAGTTCAACAGTGCCACATAAGATCTATGGCAGACTAAAGGCTGATTACCCTGATCGCCAAGTGGTCCCTTGGTCTTCTTTGGCATTTTCTAGTAGATCTGATGTACCTACTAGGTTTAGAAGGTCTCCCAAAGAAAACAAGCCTTCTAGTCCTCTTGGTGAGCCACACTCTAGGGGTCACATTCAGACTCCACCTTTAGATGAAGTAAATGTGGGACGCCAAAATCTCATGCCTCCTCATCTGGAGTGAAGGAAGAACGGAGACCCAAGGTGGTGGCTCTACCAGTGGCACACTCTTCCCCTCTTACCCGAGTTGATTCCAATAACAAAGGGAAAGCACCCATGGAAATTAACAGCTACGAAGAATACTACCCTTCTCCTGTCAATCCATCAACAAGTAAAATTGTTGAAGAAATGATTGAATACTTGAAAGATAGCCTCAAGAAAATTGACAAGGATGAAAGGAGAGAAAAGGAGGAAGATAGTTACAAAAAGTTGATTGAGAATTTCAACCCTGATGAGGATGATCTCTTAGATGAGGAGGATATCTTTGTTATTCACTATGACATAGGGGGATCCTCTCACTCAGAAGACCCTCATGCAAATGAGTTGTTGGAAGTGGAGGAAGGGAGTCAAAATCCTTAAATTTGTGCTCTATAATAGCTTAAAAGAAAAGATGTCTAAGAGGTTTGATGAGATGACATCCACAGTGATAACTCTTACTACTCAGCTTTTGCGGCCCTAAAAGGTCCTAAACACAACAGTTGAGCCTTCTACCAGTGCAAAGAAAGAATAATCAACAAGTGCATCTTCTTTGCTTTTAGTAGTGTGTGGTCATAAAGAACAACACTAGTGATTTTCTTACAGTTGTAAATGGGTGGCAGTTGTCTTTATCTAAATCTTTCCTAAAGATTGTAAACAAACTACCCAAAATCCCATTGGAGTTTCCAAAAAGAACTCAAATGCCCATAAAAAGGCCTCTTTTGATGTTCCTTTAAATAACTCAATGGGTGGAAAGGGTCCTTCACCCTTGAAACTTCATGAAAGAGAGTTTCAATTGTGAAGGGAAAAA
>NW_021587214.1:60555-64118 GCF_001605985.2 Dendrobium catenatum
GAAGGCCCATCACCCATGTAAGCTCAAGGTCCGATTCAATGGCTGAGCCAAATTTGATGGGTGGTTTGACAAAGCAACAAAGAAGCTTCAACAAATCAAATATGCAGTTTCAAGAATGGATATACACTGAAAAGCCTATTTGGAACATTAAAGAAAATCTCCCATGTGATGAAGATAACTCTCAAACAAAGAGGAGGTGTCCGATCTCACTAAGTATGAAAAATTGAATGAATGTGTAGAAGCACTAACTTCATTTTCTGAAAGTACAAGTGGAAGAGTTGAATGTTTGCATTACACTCAAGTAAAAAATGTAGGGAAGTAGTATATCTTTCATAGCATACCCTCTTCCTTAAATTCCAAAAGTGGGTGTGAACTTGACAACTTTCCATAAATGAAATGGTAGAACTCCCACTTGTGTTGAAAACCTGATCAAAAGAGGTTTAACCCCTTCTATGTGGTCCAAAGGCAAAGCTTAACACCTTGAAAATCTATAGAATTTCAAATACAAATTGGAGAAAGATAGATATGTGTTGTCTTTGGTACTATCGGACCAATGGATGATAAATTTTTGTTTGGTTATTACCAACAATCTGGATGTTGATATGATCTTTATAAAGACCTACAACGCTGTTGGGAGGTTATGTTTAGAGGCTAGCAACGGTCCAGATTACCTTTAAATTAGGGATGCACCCCCTGAATTTGAGGAAGAAATCAGATCAACGATTGATGAATTAAAAGAAATCAATTTGGGTACTTAACAAAATCCACGCCCCACTTTTATAAGTGCATTGCTAAATGAAAATGATGCCAATGGTATGGTACAACTCCTGACAGAGTTTAAGGACTGTTTTGCTTGGAGTTATGATGAAATGTCATGTTTAAATCCAAATGTAGCAGTTCATAAACTTGTCATTCAACCAAACATTGTTTCAATCAAACAAGCTCCTTGAAGGATGCATTTAGAAATTGAACATAAGTGATTAAAATAAAAATATAATTGAAGCTGGTTTTATTCGAGAGGAAAAATACCCCTCTTGGTTAGCCAGCATTGTCCTTGTCAAGAAAAAGAACGGACAGATTCGTGTATGTGTCGACTTTAGAGACTTGAATAAAGCATGTCCTAAAGATGAGTTCCCATTGCCAATCCCTGAACTCATGATTGATATTGCTTCTTCTCACGGTCTCTTTTCCTTTATGGATGGGTCCTCGGGGTACAACCAAATAAAAATGGCCCCGGAGGACGAGCAATACACTGCTTTTAGAACACCCATTGGAATATACTGTTATAAGGTCATGCCTTTTGGCCTTAAAAATGCTGGTGCAACCTACCAGTGTGCAATGATCAGAATCTTTGATGAACTCATTCATGACAAAGTTGAATGTTACATTGATGATCTCATGGTCAAAAGCAAAGAAAGAGAAGATCACTTGTTTGATTTAAGGGTTGTGTTTGAACAGCTTCGTCGGTACGACCTCAAGATGAATCCCTTGAAATGTGCTTTTGGGGTAACTTCAGGGAAGTTTCTTGGGTTTGTTGTTTGACACCGTGGCATTGAAATCAACCCTACTAAAATCAAGGCGATATTAGAAATGAAACCTCCTAGAAGTCTTACTCAATTAAGATCTTTCCAAGGTAGGTTGGCATATCTAAGATGCTTTATATCCAATTTGTCTGGTAGATGCCAACCCTTTGCAGTCCATTCAAAGAAAGATTCAGAATTCTATTGGGATGATAGCTGCCAAAAAGCATTCGATAGTATAAAATGCTATCTTTTGTCCCCTCCAGTTTTGGCCGCTCCCATTCCAGGGAGGCCATTAATTCCTTACACTGCAGCTTCAGATGAGTCTCTTAGAGCTTTGTTGGCCTAAACCAACAATGAAGGAAAAGAGAATGCTTTATACTACTTGAGCAGACGTCTAATTCCTACTGAAATGAATTATCCTTCCATTGAGAAGCATTGCTTATGCCTTATCTTTGCTGTCCAAAAGCTTAGGCATTACATGCTTTCTCATAAAGTCAATCTGATCTCTAAGGTCAATCCCCTTCAGTATCTCATGATCCGTCCTACACTCTCAGGACGTTTAGCCAGATGGGCCATGATACTACAATTCGATATCACTTTCACTCCCCAACGTGCTATAAAAGGACAAGCTCTTGCTGATTTCCTAGCATCACACCCAATACCGGCAGGATCTCCCCTGAACGACGATCTTCCTGATGAACAAATAATGAATTTAGATGACCATGAAAGCCCAGCTTGGAAGTTGTATTTTGATGGTGAGGCTTCTTTCCAAAGAGGTACTGAACCACAAAGTCTTCTCCCCGGTAAGGCTGGAGTTGGTTTGATATTCATAACACCTGATAAAGTTATATTACGATATTCTTACAGTTTATCGGACCCTTGTACAAACAACAAGGCGGAATATGAAGCACTGATAACTGGTTTAGAATTAGCAATATCAATGGAAATTAAAAATATCAAAATTTATGGCGATTCACAGTTGGTGATTAACCAAGTTGCGGGAACCTACAAAGTTTTGAAACCCAACTTGCTTAAATACCACTCATATGCCATGAAATTGTTTGGGCAAATTCCTAGTGCAACTTTGGTTAGAATACCGCGTGGTCAAAACGCTACGGCGGACGTTCTAGCAAAGCTTGCTAAAGAAATGTCATGTCCTTAAAAGGGTTCAATCCAAATAGAAGTTCAAAATCGCCAAATTTTGTCTCCTATTGACTTTGAGAATGTGAATGAACCTTCTTCGTTTGGTGAGTTTTCGTTTGTGGTAGATGATGAAGATGATTGGCGCCAACCATTCATTGATTATCTCCAAAATGGTAAACTACCAAAGGAAAAGTCTGTTGCTCACCAAATAAAGAATAGAGCATTGTCATTTTCACTGATTAACAACACGTTGTATCGGCGGTCATTTGACCAAATGTGGTTGCGATGTCTTGCAAAAGATGAAGCCCATAAGATAGTGACCGAGGTACATGCGGGGTTGTGTGGCGCCCACCAATCGGGCCCCAAAATGAAATTGAAAATTAAAAGGCTTGGGTACTATTGGCCTTCAATGATTAAAGATTGTGTGGAAATAGCACGGAAATGCCACCAATGCCAAGTACATGGGGTAGTTTTGCATCAACCACCAAATGTTTTGCACCCAACAATAGCCTCTTGGCCTTTTGAAAGCTGGGGAACTGATATTGTTGGGCCTATTGATCCTCCTTCCTCGAAGGGTCATAGGTTTATACTTGCTGCTACCGACTACTTCTCAAAGTGGGCTGAAGCCATACCACTAAGAGAAGTCAAAACTAGCCATGTATTACAATTTTTGAAGGACCATATTGTATACAGGTTTGGCGTTCCTCGTCGAATCATATCCGATAATGGTCCTGCTTTTAAGAGTACCAAGCTTAATCAATTTGTTAACAAACATAGCATTGATTGGAGGTATAGTACGATATACTATCCTCGAGCTAATGGATTGGCTGAAGCTTTCAACAAGACATTAGTTCAGTTGCTAAAGAAGACTTTAGATGAGAACAAACGTCAATGGCA
>NW_021587214.1:64968-105786 GCF_001605985.2 Dendrobium catenatum
ACCCTCTTAGAGCCTAAGACCCTCTTAGATCTCTTTTCAAGTGATAGCCAAAATATCCTTGATAGCCAAAATATCCTTGAAAACCTTAGGTGGTAGCAAAATACCCCTAGCCTTTAGGTGATAGAAAGATATCCCTAAGCTCTTTTAGAAGTTATCAAATTTCTTCTAATCAAATCAAATTCTTTCTAAAGATACCAAATATCTTTAGGAATCACTTTTAGAAGTTGCCAAAATGCTTCTAATTGATCCAAAATCTTTCTAGAGATACCAAACATCTCTAGGAGCCTCTTAGAAGTTATCTAAATACTTCTAACCAAGTTAAATCATTTCTAGAAATACCAAATATCTCTAGAATTCTTCTTAGAAGTTGTCAAAATACTTCTATTCCTATCAAATCCTCCCTAAAGATATCAAATGTCTTTAGAGACCTCTTTAGAAGTTGTCAAAATGCTTCTAATCTCTCTTTCCAGAGCAATCTAAAACTCTTTCTTTAAGGTGGTAGATAGAAATCTCCTTATCTTTGTAGATCTTGCTTAAATCCAAGTTTAGGCTTTCATAGATTTCTCCTTCTCTTTCAAATCATACTATATTTGATTTGGAAGATCTCGTTTGATCATTCTTTGGTCAACGCCAATATGTGTGGTGTACTTCCTTTCGTTCACCACACATATTGGGGGTCCTTTTGTTGACGAATATTTTCGCATCGATTCGACCCCGATCGAGCCCGACTAAGCCCGAGCGCGCTCGATCAATTCAATTGATCATCATCGAGGTGAAATTAATCCAAATTTAGCCTCAGTTCAATTAAATTAAATAAATTAAAATCAAATCAAGTTAAATCAAACCCCGTCGAGCGTCGTCAAGCTCAATTCGACGCATTTCGACATAATTTGGCGTCAATTAAAGTTTAATTTCATAAATTTAACTTGATCGGACCTGCTCGGACCCAAATCGGTTTGAGTCGAGTGAAATTTGGGCTCAATTTCAGGCCCAATTGTTTGATTTTAGGCTAAATCAAATAGTCAAATCTGAAATCAAAATCAACAGCTAAGATTTGTTTGATTTTCAAATTTTGCGGCCGTTAGTTACTCGTCAAACTTCGTTTCCCGCAGGTGGCTACAGCAGAGAGATCGCGGAGATCTCTTATCTCCTGCGACAAAAGTCTCATTCTGCGGCGAATGCTCGAGTAGGGATGGGCGTCTTCGTCCCATAAGCAGCGAAAGATCAAAAGGGGAGGGACATTCGGCTCTCCCGTGGCTTTCCTTCTTCCATCCCGACACACGCAGAGAGAGCGAGTGGAGAGCTCCCTTCGTGCGACTCCACCAGCCGATTGTTCTCCTTCGTGCGACTCCACCAGGCGGAACCCCAGTCCACGCCGAAAGCCCCGTCCGGCCTCCCTCTCGCGTGCGACGGCTTCGTCCGTGCCCATATAGGACCTCGGCCGGACCTACCAGGAGGTTCGGCTCTTTCTTTCGCCGAACCCGAGTCCGACTCCACCTGGATATTCGGCCAGACCCTCTAAGAGCTCTACCTCACTCATTTGCCGGATCTCTTGAAGCTAGTGACATATAGGTCCAATCTCAAGGCCCCGTTCCTCTCTAAATCTAGGCTGGTACGACTTTTTCTCTTAAGGAAGGCTCTTACCTCGTTCTTCTTCATTCCCGGCAACCTTGAGGCGAGTTGGAAGCTGTTGGAGACTCCCAAATAGTGAAGGAAAGCTTCTAAATCCTCCAAACAGAGATTTAGAGCCTTCGAATCACCTTGGACAGCAGCGGCGACCTCTAGAACTTCTTGGATAGCAACTTGGACAGAAAATCGGAGCGCTTGGACAAACCAGGTGTGGTAAAATCCTTAAAACTTAGGCAAAACCCTAAGGCTCCATAGCCAATGGCATGTGATTGACGATCCAAAGCTTTAGGTCCTTAGAAACTTTGATTTCTGGTTCCCCAAAATCCTTTGACGGCTATCCTCTTTGCAAAACAGCGAAAATTTGGTTGTTTTCCGTTGTTGGTTCTCATGTGAGAATCCGTGGAGGATGTTAATGCGTATAGGAGTGTTAGATTTGTGTCTAATGCCTCTCAAGTGTATGTTTTAGAATTCATGTTGTTTTCCAAACCTTTACCTACCAATAACCATAGGCTATGTGACTTTCTCTCTTCCCAAAACGAATGTTGAGGTGTAGATTTCCTTGCATCGTGAGACATGTTTCCCCATTTCATTGAATGACACAACGAAATTTACACAAAATTTGGGATTTCATATTTGCTAACTTGTATATTATCCATGGCTTTCACGAATGCACAAAATGCATTTTTAGACGGATTTTAAATCCATGGCACACTTCTTGTAGGATTTCACACGAATCTCCAAAGATCAGTTGCAAATCCTAGGATTAGTAAAGATTTTTAGAAATCCATTTTTTGCGGTCTTGTGAAACTCATGGATTGGATAGCAAATGAGCACTTCATACTTATGAAATCTCTAGGTAATGATGTTTGCCCATCTTCAACCATTAAAGATAAAAAAAAAGTTCAAGCTTCAATTCTTATTTTTAATGCATCTTATATTCAAACTTAATTGCAAAATAATTGTAAATGCAATGTTACTATATGTGATGAAGCTTGTAAATTTTTGTAAAGCGTTGCAAATACTTGGAGGCAAATTTAATCAATTCGATGAGCCTCTCATGTTTGTGAGATGCACATAACTTCCAAGGCTTATGTTGAAATCCCACAAAGAGAGCATAAATTGATTAAGTTTGTATACAATGTCTTGCAAAGTAAAATAGAAGCAAATGTTTTATATTGCTATGCATTTAAAATGCAAACTTACTAACATGCTTATCAAATCTCCAAATACTTATGAAACAAGTATGAGATGAAGTTGATAAACATGTAATGAATATTTGCAAGTTAATTAGTGTTTAGCAATTGAAATGATCAAACATCTCAAACAAAAAATGATGAACTTCGCATGCATATTCTTAGGTTCTTGATAGAGCTTATCAAATTCATCTTTAGGGCATCCGTAAGATCTTTCAAGTCCTCTAGGTCATACCAAAATTGACTTAGAAAACCTTTCAAGTTTGACATTTGGAACTTCTTCAAAGTTCCAAGTTCTATGTTGCATGAGTGCCAACAAGCATCACCTTTCATTTTGGATATTTTTGGAGCTTCCTTAAGGCCCCAAGATATCCCATCAACTTCAACCATAATGACTTTAGGAACAAATCCTAGGTCATCTCTCTTTTGTTGAAAAAAAAAAAATCAACAAATGCTTGCATTTCCATAGGTGGTATTTTGGAGCCTCTCTAAGCTCCAAATGTCAATTATATGGACCACTTGAACTTGAGACCAAACTCTCAAGTTCTCATACTTAGTTTGTTGAAGCACCTAATCAATAAATAATTCACTCATGTGTTGTATTTAGAGACTATCCAAGCTTCTAAATGCTTCTCCTACATATGAATCTTTGTAGTTTGGAACCAAATTTTAAACTATCAACCCTTGTGTTGGAACATAGAACCAACCAGCATTTTCTTTCCCTTCGTTTGCCAAGTCATAAAGTTGACAAATGAATACCCCTCCCTCATGCATGATATTTTTGAGCACCACAAAGCTCCATTTTTTCATTGCATGAATGTTGTTAACTTAGGATCCAAAATCCTAGGTTCATACTTGATAGTTTGTTGATACAAAATCAATAAACGATATTCTCTTTTCATCACATGTAATGAGTACAAAGCTCTCAAAATTGTATCATTTCATGAGGTGTGAGGCCTTAGAATTAAACTCTAAGTGACCTATCCTTTTTTTGTTGACACAAAACCAACAAATAATCACCCATCCATTCTTTTCATATGATGACTTAGAATTCTCTAAAAATTCTAGCATGCCATTATATGAAATCTTTTTTTGGAGCTTAGATCCAAATTCTAGGTTCCTTCTCTCATTCGTTGAGACAAAAATTAATAGATGAGTCCTAGCCTATAACATTTGCCTAACCTAGCATAGGAAGAAGGCCTTACATTATTGAGCATAAAAACTCGATGATTTGTCTCTTGATTTGTAGTTCAAACTATAAATCATCTCTTTTTGCATAACACTTGGAGCTTCCCTAAAGCTCCGAAGATGTTGCAAGAAACATTAGAAGCTTGGAACCAAACTCCAAGTAATTCATCTCTCTACATCTGTTGGAAACACAAAACCAACAATGTTTCCTTTGCTAGTAGCCTTGAAAGCCCGTATAGAGGTGCCCAAATGACCTCTAGAGGGGCCTAAAAGGATACATGCAAAACTTAGAACCAAAGTCTAAGTTTTCTCTCTACATTTGTTGGAAACACAAAACCAACAATGTTTCCTTTGCTAGTATCCTTCAAAGCCCATATAGAGGTGCCCAAATGACCTCTAGAGGGGCCTAAAAGGATACAAACAAATTCAGAGTCGAAGTCTGAGTTACTTCATTTTCTTTGTTGGAGCATAAGATAATAAATACCTTCTTTGTTAATGGCCTTCTAAGCCCATGTAAAAGTTCTCAAATGACTTCTAAAAGGGCTCAAAAGAATATAAACAAAACCTTTAGGATTTGACTCCTAGGAATACTCCACCATTCGCTTAATTTGAATTAAGTGAATGTTTATCTCTTTCTTTGGCATCGGATATTCGAAGAAACTTCCCCATTCACTTAATATAAAAATAAGTGAATGGTTACTTCTCTTTGAATATAAAGTGTTCAAAGAACAATCATGGGATTTTACAACTTTCAAATGTCTTCCCCCTTCAACCTCAAAATTATAGGGAGTTTATTAGTTATTTATTCATTTGTAACACAAACATCAATGAATAATTTTTGAACCTAGAATCCAATTCTAAGTTCTTTTAATTTTACTTGTTTGAGCACAAAACTAACAAGTAAAATTCCCCTTAGACATAGAACCCAAATTCTAATCTATTTCATCCACTTAATCAAAATTATGTAGATGACCTTTTCTCTTTGAACACCAAAAGTTCAAAGAGATCCTTTCAAATTTGCAACATGTAGATTGCATAATTACCTATTTTCCCTACAAACCAAAGTTGTGGGAGAATATTCAAATACCCTTTACATTCTCTTGAACCCAAATTTAGGAGAATTGCTATAACCCTTTGAATGTCAAGTGTTCAAGGGATTTCCCTTTCGCTCTCCTAAGTTTAAATTTAGGAGAATGATTTCTTTTCCCTTTTTGAACACCAAATGCTCAAAGGGCATCAAAGAATTTGCAACCCATAAGTTGCATCTTCCTCCCTCTTTCCTACAAATCAAGATTGTAGGAGAGTATTTAAATCTGTCTTCATGCTCCCAAACTCAAATTGGAAGGATGAATCCCCTTCTTTGAACGCCAGATGTTCAAGGAAGATCTTCTACTTTGCAACATTCAAGTTTCATTTGCCCCTTTCTTCTCTACAAACCAAATTTGTAGAGAAATTACTTTGGTGCACAGCCCCTTAGGCATGCTAGGATTAGGATTTTTCTTTGTGTGCGCATGTGATTGATGTTGTGGAGTGATTGACTTTTGGATTATCTGCGTTGTGGGCACTTGCCCTTAAGTGGTTAGTATAGAGATATAAATGCTTTTCTGTGCAGGTGGCCATATCTAAAAGGGGGGCGCTCATAAATAATAATAAACTGCTTGCATGATAGGTACTGCTTAAAACCCCCCAAAGATGTGGCCAATAGGGTAGAAGCAGGGGGCCTAGCACTTAGCACTCTAAGTGTTAGGCCAATTTTGGGATGATCATATTTCTGTTATATAAACTGCCGCCTGACTCTGTTTTGCATATTCGAGTCTTTTTCTTTTTACACCATATATTTGATTAGATCTAGGGTGTGAAACTTGTGGGGTTTGGATTAACAAGTAAGAAGGATCAAGGGAGAAAGTATCCCACATAAGGTTGAAGCTTGAAGACCCCCACAAGTAGAGTCTGTAAATTTGATTGTGTTGTATAATGGCAGGCAACTCAGCTGCCAAACATGTTTGTAATAACTGGGACATTATTTATATTTTTGTCTTTATTTATATACAAAAACATGCGTTGTTTGTTTACTGGGTGTGCAATAGAAAAGCATGTTTTTCCTAGGTTTCTTCTTTTGTTTTTGTGGGCGTGGCCTGGACTCTACTACGTTAGGCTCTTAGGATAAACTAAGTTTTCTACCCTTTAAAATGTAAACAACCTTAAAAAAAAATAAAAATTAGGCTCCACGATTTTCTAACAAAAAGAAACTTGCATGGCTCCCTTCAAGGGGGCAAGTTTTCAAAACTTAAAATAATCATGCATAGCCAAAAGTGTGTCACATGAAGAATGCCTTCACTTAAGGATTAGATAACAAAAAGTCTTTTTTCTTTGTGAGTCAGCATTTCCATACCCACATAATTAGGCATCTTGGCCTCAAAGCCAAGCTATAAGCCCTACCTTCTAAATAAAAATAACCTCCTCACTCTACATTTGCATTGAGACCGAATAACATGGTTTTAAAAGTGATTAGGTGGAGTTTAGCTGGTAGTCCCTTCCAGGCAGGACAATAAATCCAGAGGTCGGGCGGGTTATACCTCTTGTGAGGTATAGCTTGTAAGTCCCTCTTTGCACTCGTTAGATCTAGGTTCGAGGCACTACCTGTCGGTAGTCCTCACCTTAGTCTTAGGGTCCGAGGCATGGGTTGATTCCAAATCACCCTATAAGCCCTCATCCTTCGGGCAATTCCTCTAACAAGCGTTGTTGGGATGTAAGCCCCAATCTTCTAATAAAAATATCAACTTAAACCAAAATTAGGTTGTTAAAAATATAAAGCCCAACATAGGATAGTTTGGGTACCTCTGAGTTTCATCTCAGAATTAAGTGCCCCTACTTCACCTCCTTTGGCTTTCATTCCTAAAATCTAATCCTTAGTTGATCAATTCCTCCTTGAAATTCCTAAAGGCCGAAAACCCTTTAAGCAAGACTTTCATGGATTTTTTAAAAAAAGGGAAGCAAGCTTTAGCCAATGTTTGAATAAATTCAAAAATGAAGAAAACCACTAGTTTAATCAAAAGTTTTCCCAAATCAAATTTAGGATGTAATTAACCATGGGATGTCTGTACCCCAGAAATAAATAAACTCCACTCAACCAAATATTGAGTGGAGGAATCTCTGTTTCAAATTGTAAATTTTATCATTAAATCCATAAGGAAATGATATTTTTACCCTTCGGGGTGATATATCATATTCTTATGCCGTACTCGATTATAAAATATGCAATCCGTTTGAGGATACAAAAATTCTCCAACAACTATCACTAAACAACTCCAAATCAGCCTCACTACATTAGGTCCTTACCTTGCTTAAAATAAATGCAAATCATAGAATAACCTAACATCCAAGTGGGTTACCTAAACTTGCAACTACAATCAATGCACGAAAGCAATAATAATATGTATGTAGTCATTCAACATATCAATATGACCCTATAATAGTAAGGATATGTAACAGTAAATATAAATAATATTAATTTGCATGAATAGTAAAATCTAATGCAATCTTTATAAATCATGAAGTAGTGCAAATCAATGTGATTAATAATTATATATAGGATTAGTGTATTTTGTGATTTTTATACCCATATAAAGTACAACACGATTGATGATATCATGAATATATGCATGTTTATATTTTATGTCTTTTTTCTATCTCTATAACCATGTCATATATGTTGTGAATTTGGATCCAAGTACTGTAATTTTGATGATAACCAATATTATTGTTTATTTACTATTGCTTTGTTTGTCATACTTTTTAACATTTCAGGTCCACAAGTTTAATTGCAATGCAAATTAGCTCAAAATCAGATAGACTGGGATTGAGTATCTCTGTAATTTCAATTACAATATACTTTTTATCTTCCTTCAGTCAAGTCATGTATCTAGTGGATCCCAAGCTAAGTAACCTTACACACACACACTTAGGGGGAGTGATTTGGTGAGCTAGAGAAATTTCTATTTTTTTTACCTAATCATACAAGATGTTTTCAATCGTACTAGACAATCAGTTAAAAATAAAAATTCTAATTAGGACATCCTTATTAATTAAGAGCGATTAAACTAATCGTATTGTACGATCCTTATCGTGCAAGATAATCAGTTCATATTGTGAAAAATAGCTGCCAATCACAATTCAGCTAATATTTTAATTTTTAAATTTTGTTCTAATCGTACAGGACGATAGACATTGTCATGGACGATTTATGACAATCAAGCCTAAATTGAACATGTGATTAGGAGACTAATTATGGTTAAATTGCTTGATCAAATCATACATGACGATCTACTTATATTATATAGGACAATCTATTGTATTTCATAGGACGATTCTATTTCATCCAAGGAAAAAACTATAATTTTCATTTAATCATCCAAGAGATCGTACTGGACATCCCGAGAGGGTTGCGAGATGATATATAGATCGCTACCCATCATCCAATGTCATACTGGATGATCAATACAGTATCTTGAACTAATCATCCCGAAAGATCGCATAATCATACTGGACGATCTGTACAAATTCTTGAACTGATCGTATAGGGTAAAGTTGATCATACTAGATGAAAGGGTTATTTTGTATGAATTGTGCAGGATAATTTATCGATCATACTAGACGATCTTTGACGACAAGTTGAAAATTAGGACTTCTTTTGTGGGTCTCTATTTACGCTCTATTATCGTCACTTGGTACAATCTTTTGTTGTGGAGTTAATTTGATTTAGAGCTTAGAGAAGGAAGAGAGTGCTTGGGAGAGAGAGAGAGATCTTTGTGAGGGAGAGTTGTGAGGGATTCACAAAATCCCTCCAAGAAAGATTTCCACCATCTTCTTCAAGTTACTTTTCTGGTTCCTTGGTGGCTCTAAGGGAGATCTTCATTAGCATCAGATCTAGAATCTCTACCTTCACTAGGAGGGTGAAAAAGGATTCCAACGTTATTTGCCTACTCCAAGAGGAAGTAAAAGGATTTCTAAGTTCTCTACCTACTCTTGGAAGGAGTAAGAGAATTCAATGTACTCTACCTTACCGAATCGGTGGAAAGATTTTATATGGGCTTCTTCGACTTGTTGTGGGGGTAAAAGGAAAGACAATACTATTAGTACAATACCTAGAAAGGAGGTTTCCAAGGAGAGGAAGTAGGTCAAGTTGAATGAACCACTATAAATATGGTGTGTTCTTCCTATTTACTTTTTCACATTTAATTTTTGTATTATTCTGTGATTTGTTCTATGGTTGAAATCTCTGAGTTTTGTTGTTAAAAAATTAGTGTTGCTTCTGCATAAATTGTTTGTTCTAAAATATTAAAAAAAAAAAATCCTTTTTCTATTAAGAAATTTTTTAAATTACTAATTCACCCCCCTCTTGGTTAGCATTGTGACTAATTCTTTAGGGTTTGACAACCCTCATGAACTTTCAATATATATTAATATATATCATATATTAGAAAGTGGTCTCTATATATTCTATGTCTGTTGTATTGTATAAATGCATATGTATCATGTTCATGTATGACAAGTATAAATGCAATGTATCATATATATCATGTATCGATCTTATCAATCTTATCATATACATGAATCACTCATGACATATATCCTGTTCATGTCATATAATAGAATTTATATAATTATCATATCATGTTATATTATATATGTTTATATGCAGTTGTATCATATATGAATGTCGTATTTCAAGCAAGATAAGACATTTGGCTCCTATGGTGTTTTCCTATATCAAGTCTTGCAGGTCAATCCTATAAGAATTAATATCAATTATATCAGTCTTATAAACAAGAATCAATCATATCATTTTCAATAACAAAGTCAAATGACTTCCATGTAAGAAGTTGCGACTTCCTGTCCATTAGTGTATCATATCATATCACTCAATCCCCTTAAATCTCCCTTTTCATAACTTTTAGGATCACTCCATAAACTTTATTTAAAGAAAAGATCGTCAGCACACCTTCATGTATATGATAACATGTCTCCAATCAACTTGAATCAGTCAATCATTTTCAACCAACATTTCTTTCTTTCACACACATGTCAAACTATCAAATCACATAATAGCTCATAATGTATACATCAATTATAATTATCATAACTTATAAATTCACCTAGTATGCTTATCAAAATGCATGTATTATTCCAAAATATATGTATCATACCAAAATACATGTTGCATATCATATATTTAATGCCTCTATTTGAATGCACTAGCTCTATAAATTTTATGCATGCTTTTATTCTATTCATTCCATTCAAATTAACAAATATGCACAACTACATGGTGAAATTTAAAAAAGTCTCTATCAAAATGCTAAGAATAATAATATTATTTACATATCAAAAGCTATATAATTGAAATAATATAAATTAGGAGAAAATAAATTTTTATCGGATTAGGAGAGAGAAAATCATTGAAAACATAGATAGGGTAAAGATTACCTCCACAATCGAGGCACATTTTGTAATTGGAAAGACAAATGAAAATGGTCTGGAATATGCTCTCTCTCTCTCTCTCTCTCTCTCTCTCTCTCTCTCTCTCTCTCTCTCTCCTTCCTAACCAAGAAATCAAATGAGAATGAGGGAGGGAATAACATAAGGTATAAAAATATATATAATAGATTAAGATATTTAAAAAAACAAGTTCAAAACTCCAACGCCACAGTGCACTAATCCATAATGCTGCAGAACTAACCCCAAACCCGAGAGGCTAGCACAATAGCACCAAACCCTAATGCAAATGTGCCACTCATTTTAGAACTCAATACAAAGAAAATAAATAAATAGAATTCAATACAGAGAGGGCAGCGTCGTTGTGCTCAATAGTAAAGCATCGTAGTGCTCCCACCCAGATTTTTATGCATGCAAGCAATTTCACATTGATTATTTACAGTTCATTAATCTAAATGCAAATGAGGGCAATTACATATTGCTCATGTAAGAGATAAGAGTATAATTTTAGGGGTATTTAAGGAAATTCCTATTGTATGTGATTTTTAAATATTTTTCTTAAGGAGTTAGTGAGCTTACCCCTTAAGAGAGATTGAATATTGTATTGAGGTATTACTTGATACATCTCACATTATTAAAGATTCTTATAGAATGACACCTAAGGAGTTACAAGAATTGAAGATTGAGTTGTAAGAGTTGGTGGACAAAGGCTTTATCAATCCTAGTTTGTCTCCATGTGGAGAGGTTGTACTTTTTGTGAATAAGAAAAATGACACATTATGTTTGTGTATTGATTATAGAGAATTAAATTAGATGATAATTAAAAATAAATATTCATTGCTCTGGATTGATGACTTACTTGATTAATTGTAGAGTGCATCTATGTTTACAAAGACAGATTTGAGATCTAGGTATGACCAGTTGAAGGTGAAGAAGACGAATGTAGCAAAAGTAGTTGTTAATACTCATTATGACTACTATGAGTTCTTAATCATGCCTTTTGGTATGACTTATGCACTAGTGATATTTTTGAAAATTGATTTATTGAATATTTAGAACATATATGGATCAATTTCTTATTATTTTTATTGATGATATATTGGTGTATCTGAAGACTGAGGATGATCATGGGACTCACTTAAGATTGATATCGGAGACATTGATACATTATATATTGTATTTGAAATTTCCAAAATTCAAGTTTTCGCTAAGAAGTGTACCATTCTTGGATATGTTGTGAGTAGTTATAGAATATGGAGGGTGCATATATGTTTTCAAAGATAAATTTGAGATCTGGGTACCACAAGCTGAAGTTCAAGAAGGAAGTAGCAAAAATAGCTTTTAATATGTGTTATGGCCACTATGAGTTCCTAATCATGTCATTTGATATGAGTAATGCACAAGTGATAATTTTGAATCAGATAAGTCGAATATTTAGAACATATATGGATCAATTTATTATTATTTCCATTGATGATATATTGGTGTATCTAAAGACTCAGAATGATCAAGCGACTCACTTGAGATTAGTATTAGAGACATTGATGCATCATAAATTGAATGAAAAAAATTCTCAAAATGTAAGTTTTGACTAAGAAGTATGCCATTCTTGGGATATGTTATGAGTAATGATGAAATATCTATAGATCCCCAAAAAGTATAGGCTGTCACTGATTAGTCGAAGCCCATAACTATATTTGAGGTGCATAGTTTTTATTTTTTTTATGGGTTATCATAGAAGGTTTGTTAAAGGTTTATCATATATCGTTATTTATTTAACTAGATTGATACAAAAGGCAATACCATTTGAGTGGACAACAGCTTATGAGGACATCCTTTAGAGATTGAAGAGTTGCCTAGTGTGAGCACCTATTTTGACAATTCCATATAATACTAAAGGATTCCATATATTTAGTAATATATCATTGAAGGACTTAGGTTGTGTATAAAGCAACATGATAAAACAATTTTTTATATATTTAGATAATTGAAATCGCATGAGAAAAATTATTCTACTCATGATTTAAAGTTCATAGCTATTGTTTTTATATTGAAGATTTAGAGATATTATTTGTATAGAATCGGATACACGATTTATACTGACCATCAAAATTCAAAGTATATTTTCACTCAAAAGAAATTGAAGTTCATAAAATTATTTATAATTTGATCGAGTGTAATATTCACTTTTAGGCTAATTGCATTTTTTTTGCAATAATCATAATGGAAGCACTTCTATCTTTTCGTCACATTTGATTATTCTTTTAGTATCATTTGCACTTTATAATTTAGATTTTTGAATTTTTATTTAGGCCAACTCTGCTTCAATTATTATGTTTCATATGTGATATGCCTCAAATAAAACTATTGCTAAGAATTTATAATGCATATAAACTTGTTCCTCTTTATATTATGTCTAGCATGAAAGATATTCCAAATGTCTTGGTGATTCCATGAACAACTCCTCTAATACTTGTCATAAAATCAAGAAAACAATTCTTAACAAAGCTTCTAAAAGGAAAACATTTTGGGATAGGGGAGATGAAACATCTCATATCTCAACTATTTATTTATTTATTTTGTTTTTCTTTTAGCTTGTTTGGTTCGTCTGAATTTGGATCGTCTCTTCTCTATGTTGCAAATAATTAGAGTTATGCAATGTTTCTACATTTGCCTTGGAGATTTGTTGATGTTTGCTACTGCTTCATTTTCTTTATTATCTGAGCATTATCTAGGTATATGTTAGTATGATGTTTACATTATTAGTGGTTATCATGGAGCTTATTTGTGTCTTTGACGTAATTACCTTTTTTATTATGGCAGCGATTATGTTTTTGGCCAGTTGAATCTTTCTACCTAACATCTTTCTGTCCAACATCTCAATATCTCATTATTTTATTCTGGACAACTGCAAGAGACGGTTGTCCCTTTATTTTTGACGACAAGTTCTTTTGATGAAGAAATGCTTTCATAAAGTTCTCATAACTTTAGCATAATAATATATTCCAAGGGATTTTTGCCTTTTGCATGACAAACTAACAACTAGGGGATGCTTTCGATTCAGGTGGTTTTTTTTCTCATTTTGAGTTATGTTTTGGATGGTCTATCTACTTATTCTTATCTTATTATTGTGGAGATTAGTATTATTTGGGTTTGCAACTCAATATTTTTATGGTAATTTATGAATAAGTTGTAGTTTTGATAAATTATTTCTAACTATTTTCTATAATTAATGAAACAGGACTCTTTCCCTAAATTAAAAAACAGAAGAAGGAACTAATACACCATGCTGAAACACCCCAAGCTACCTAGACTGAGCACTGCACAGTGAAAGGCGGTCAGGAAAGAGAGCTAAGAACATAAAAGTGGGCTTACTCAATGATGATATGGAAAAAGTGGCTTCTGAGGCTTTTTCCAAAGCGGGTGGGTTTTCAAATAGAATACTTGGGGAAGAAGTTCTTGCTGTAACTATAACTTATGATCATCCAGAAAGAATTTTCCACAATGAGCAAGTAAAGTCGTAAAATCATCATATATACTTTTGGAGATTCTTGATGCCCGAGATCTGCTCGGCACCCATGGAAAAAATAAAATTGAAGTCTGACACAAATAAGTATATTGGTTTGCTGTTGAATAAGGTAGACTCGGTTCCGCAGGGGGACTGCACAGAAATGGCTCAGATATCTTAGGAAGAAGTAACCTGCTGTCGCATTTAAGTTCAATACAAACGAACAAAGCTCAAACTTAGGGTGAAAATCGATTGTGGGAGTGATATTAATAAATATTAATAATCAACCACACAAGCATATACGTACATTCGTGTAACAAGTCATTAGTTTTGCAGATCTGACATACATCACTCTCACACTCTTGATGTTCGCTCTCATTGGTTGAGCACTTGTATTTCACATCACTGATGTATAATTAGGTGTTTTTATGGTACATCTAATATAATGCCAGTGATGTAATGTGATCTATGATGATATTTACACATGCTACTAACATTTATATTGGAGGAGATCAAGAGTGGAAGGCCATGGGGATGGGTACTCTTAGGATTGATGCTTGAACATTTTATGGTTATAATTTCTATCTTATAAAATATGCAAATTAAAATAAAATGAACACTCCACATCCATGATATATATATATATATATATATATATATATCATAATTGAGCATTTTGGTACATCATCATGAAACATTGATGCATGATTCCATCATCAACAAACCCTAGATGATGCACATCATAGCATAGTCATGTGAGTCTACATATAGATAAGGATCCCATGCTACGAGAGATAACAAAACTAAAGTAGGCCACACACATTTATATACATACTAGCCTTAAGATGTGTCTATCTTTCTCATATCATCTTGACTTGATGATGATCACACTTTTGCATTTGTACGTAAGTGTTAAGTTGACATTTCTGACTTATGCATGATGTAAGTTCAATTTCTGAATTGCTTGATAATCAAGTTATAAATCCCATGATGAATATCTTCTCTACCACAAAATGTTAGGGCTTTTTTATCCCATATAATTAAGATGGAAGTCCCTTCTTTCTCCAATCAGCATTAGAGCTTATATTTCTTTATTATCCTTGCCACGTATCATCAAGTGATACTATAAGTCCGATCTAAGCCTCTCTCTCACAAAATAGTAAACTAAAAGTCCCCTCTTCTCCCTATCGACTTTAGAGCATATGTTTTTTCTATCATCCTTGACATGTACCATTATACGATACTTTAAGTCTAATATATGCCTCTCATATGATAGTGGAATGCAATTAAGGGGGAATTTTTAAAAGGATCATGCTTTAAAATTGTATTAAAAAAAGGAACGTAATAGAAATTAAATTTAAAAAGGATCATACTAACTCTAGTTGATAGCGTTTTTTAATAAAACGTAATAAAATTTTGCATTTTCCAATAAAACATAAAGATCATTTGCATTTTCAGCACAAAACATAATTTATGCAGGCATTTTATGCTGAAAATGCTATTATGCGTTGCGTTTTTTGCTTAAAACGTAATTCTTATAAAGATCAAATAGATTTGTGTTTTCCATTAAAGACGAAATTTTTTAAATAATATCCCAAGTTGCAAAAATTTTGGTACGAATAAAATTTTACTTATTGTCCTTTTTTTGCTTATAATTTGAAAGCTTTACATAAATTAGTAATTTATTATTTGTAATAATTTTAAACATATATGTTGACTTAAAATTTAAAATAGCTTATTTATTTTAAAATTAATTTTTAAAATAATATAAATTAACAATTTTTTATTTTTTTAAATTAAATAAAATAATTAAATTTGTATATATTAATGCTTCCAACTTATCAATGGGAAACGAGTAGTCTATTCATGGCAGATCGGAGGCATCCTTCCCATTATTGAATTAGTGTACACCATAAAAATGACATGTCACGATGTAGTATACTCATGATGAAATATTTCTTTCATTAAATATATAATTATTCTTTATTAGTTCTTTTATAATTATAAAAATGCTCCCCACTAACAAAAAAATAAGATCAATTTTCTTATATTTAATTTTTTGTACTTTTTAAAAATCAAGAAATAAATATTTAGAAAAATAAAAAAAAAACTAATAATTTATTTTTAAAATATTTCTTTATTTAAATATACTTAAATTTAATATTAAATTTGCTCAATCAATTTAATTTATTTTTAAAATAATTTAATCTAAAATTTAATCTATGAGGTTTAATATGAGAAAAGTTTAACATTAGTTAAATTTTCTACTAATTATAATAAATGAATAAATGTTATGTAATCAATAATTTCTTAATAAATCAATACTTATATTCAATTCAATATATACAAATTTAAATTATTTAATTTTAATTTCAAAAAAGTAAAATATTTTAAAATTATTCCAAAATTTTCAAAAATTAATTTTAAAGTAAATAAGTTATTTCAAATTTTAAGTCAAAATATAAGTTTAAAATTATTACATCTACTAAATTAGTAATTTATGTATAGCTTTCAAATATGCCAAAAAAGAAGATAAGCAAAATTTGATTGGCATAAAAATAAGCATTTTATTAAGAAACACTATCAATTATAACTGGTATGATCCTTTTTAAATTTAATTTCTATTACGTTACATTTGCAAATACAATTTTAAAACATAATCCTTTTAAAAATTCCCCCCTACAATTAATGTCTATAAACCTAGGACTAGTACTATACCCCTTATCTACAAGGTGCCCTTAGATGAGGTAAACCAGGGTTTGGGAGCGTTGGAAACACTCAGTAGCTTGTCATGGTGAATAAGAAATCAATGCACATGAAACCTCGCAGGGAATTCAACATGAGATGCCCTGGCAACAAGGCACATGAACAAAGGAAAGGGAATCGGACCAGTTCTATTACTACCCAAAAGAACAAAATTCAGAGTGGTCAGATTCAAAGACTAATACCATGGAAGATGGGGCAAGCCAAAAGGCAAGTACAGAGAGCAAATTCATAGAAAGAAAGTGTCACATCCTGTAACATTTCACTTGGCCCCTCTTCAACACAATAGAAAGCAATAGCTTCTCATTCATCCAATCTTAGTTCATTTGTATTCCTCGATAAATTTCATGAGTTTGGGAGCGTTGGAATGACTAGCATTTGAAGATCAACAATGCAATAAGGATAAGATGCTTCAATGAAAAAAGAAAGAAGATCATACGGTCATCTATATCCTCTCTAAGGCATCTCATTCAAAGCTTCCTATGGAAGTCATGGCTACATTAGTACAACTTCATCCTCTCAACTCTCCATCAATGTCAGAAGCACATCAAGAGTGGAGAAGAGCACCATCTTAATCTTGAAAGCAGCCCTTTCTGTTACAATTGTTTTGATGCTCATTTGTTGTGTTATATGGAAAAAAAATCATTATACTCTCATATAAAAAATAAAAATTACTCATAAGTTAATCAATTTGGTCATGAAATCAGAGAGAAAGTACATGGATACGAAATGGTACCTTTCTAAATATATTTCCCATATAAACTAAAATTCTATTTAGAAAAACTAGGAAGTTAGACAATGATCAACAAATCAACACAAATTCAACAACTCAAAATTATTTTCTTTAGTTGTTCACATTGAATATTGCACAAATAATATTTTTTGCAGGTGGTTTATTGCTTGAGAAATATGTAAGTTGATCCTAATAAGGCAATATCACTTACCAAATGTTACAAGAAGCACTACATCCATAATTTTGATCTAAAATAACAAAAGGTAGCTCGTGAAATAGGGGTGCCAAAATGGGATTTCGGATCGGGTTCGGGTCAAACCCAGAATTGACCCGGGTCCAAACGGGTCAACCAGAGCCTGGCCCAATTTTGCAAACGGGTTGAAAATTCAGACCCAGACCCGACCCGTGCGAGTTATTGGGTTGACCTGACCGACCCGACCAGTGAACCCGAACGCGAGCACATAAAACAGGCGAGAGCCGAGTCCAAGAGCGCAGCCTGCGTGGTGCGCAAGTGCAGTGTGCTGTGTTTGCCAGTCCGGACGCTGGGGCATGACGCAGGATTGAGTGTGGGCACATCGGCACAAGTGGGAGTGCAGGATCACAGGATCCGCATCGAGCCCCGAAGCGACCACAGGAACCCAGTGTCGAGCCGCGAGGCTAGTGTAGGGACTGCGGGCAAGCGCAAGGACAGCCAGATCCGAGTCAGCTTCGAGTTTTCATGTCAATCAGAACCCGATCGGATTTTGTAAACGGGTCGAATCTCGAACCCGAACCTGACCCGTATGGCAAATGAGTCAACCCGAATCCAAAATTTTTCGAATCAAGTCAAATATTGACACCCCTATCATGGAACATATTTTCTTGAGAAACATATAGGTTCCTCCAGTCTACTAAAGTAGCTAACTTAGGTTATAGTAAGATTAGATAATAAATTCTTAAAAAGACATCATCCGAAACTCTCGATCATAGAGCATCAACCTGACTTTTAGACTATGGAGTGGTGTGAGAAGCAGTTGTTACAGAACAATGCTAAACAAGCAATACCACATTTTAGATTGCATTATGTTCCAGATAGATCGAGGCAGTACAAAACTAGAAGTCTTTGGAATCATGAATAGAAGAGACCTTTGGAAAATAAAATTGTATGAGATCAAAAAAGATGAGGATCGGGGGACAAGTGTCTTTTTTCAAGAAAACTTATAGGACATATATTATTTCATAGCTAAAAATACTATATTAAGTCTATAATGCTGGATGGAATAAGTAGCGGGTAGTAATGAAGCGAAACTATCACCTAAGTTACCATTTGGGTTCACTTTTTTTTTTTATGTTAGTTTATTTATATTTTGACGTGAAATAAAATGTGTTTGATATCTTAAAAACAATTTATCTTTGTTTATTTAAGACATGGTGTGATGATGATGGTTGACAATGGAAATAGTCACAGGTGGCAATGATGATAGCTGATGAGGCAATGCTGATGGTAAAAGCCATTGCCGAAGGTGATAGTTGTTTTTAAAAACATCCTAAATAACTAAAAGTTACTTTGAGTGTTTTTAAAAACCAACTTGATTTGTTTTAAAAATAACAAAAAATAATGAAAAAGCACACTAAGCAATTTTTTTAAAAACCAACTTGATTTGTTTTAAAAATAACAAAAAATAATGAAAAAGCACACTAAGAAAAAAAAAAAAAAAAACTAAAAGTGATCCCAAACAATCCCTACGGAAGCAATCTAGGTGAAGCACAAGGAATAGTAGGTCCAAAATAATGAAACTACTTAATTGCAAATGTTAGTGTTTACAAACATTATCGACTAGCTCTATGGAAAAACAATGATAACTTGGTACAGTGTAAATCTCATAATCGACCCATGGTAGAGCATAAGAGTGATTTATCTTAGTAAATCGAAGGTAAAAACATAAATCATCTAGCTTCATGCAACCATATAAGTCCAAAAAACTAATCAAATGTACAATTAGATATATGCATTTGGGAATGACACATTCAAAAAATCAATAATGCAAACTAAAGTGGAAATAAAGTGCATTTCATTCTAACTATATCAAAACAAAATATCAACCAATACAAGTTTAGACAATACTACTATCTCCAGAATATGACAATAAACAACGGTTACATAGAGAATATTTTCATCCATGAAAGAATAATGAGACAAAATCTTATTATTTCTACCTATTTCGAGTTAAACCCAATTTCTCTTTCACAAGTTCCACATTCTATATTCATGACATCGCTATTTGGTCCTGAAGTATTTCCTGTGGTAGGAACTCAATCCAACTTCACCGAAGAAAAGAGGTAGTGTACAAACCAAAAGGAAGAAAGGAAGCCAACTGTGCCAGTTGCAAGCATGATGGCCTCAGCAATGAAGAGTGAATAACCAAGGTACAGAGAAGCCGAGACCGGGCCACTTAGACTCTCGAGATCAAATATAAGGTAGTTCAAATAGTAAAGGAATACGTAGATAGCAACTGATCCTGATGAGAAGAATGATTTCCACCACCACTTCCAATCCTCAACACACAGGTGCATATAGGTAAGCACAAGTGAAACCTCAGCACAAACAACAACCATAAAGATCAAAACAATAAATAGAAAGCCAAAGACATAATAGACACGACCCATCCACAAGCTTGACATTATGAAAAAGAGTTCAATGAACAGGGTACCAAATGGCAGTGTCCCAGCACCAAGAACCAGCAACCAAGAAGGGTATTTTTGGGGAGGGATTTCTCTAGGAATCTGATTAGTTCTCACGGGCAACTCAACATGAGGTGCCTTGGCACCCAGGTACCCACCCACAAAAGTCAACGGCACAGAGATACAGAACCACGACAAAATCAATATGATGAACAAAGAGAAGGGAATTGCGCCAGTGCTATGACTACCCCAAAGAAGAAAATTCTGAGTGGTCAGAATCAGAAACGCTATACCAGGGAAGAAGCAAGCGACCTTCCATGAAACAGACATCCATCCAGTATGATTGCCGCCCTTGATGGTTTTCCAAATCCTCACTGCAGCATAGCCAGCTGCAATGCCAAGCACCAAATAGAAGAAGAACATACCAGTAATCAGAGCGCCACGAGATGCAGGTGACATGAATCCAAGAGCAGCAAACAATATTGTCACCACTGCCATTCCAAGTATCTGCACACCATCTCCAACCATCACACAGAGAAGAGTGGCATTGCCTGGCACACGGAAGACATCACCAACAACAAGCTTCCAACCCGAAAGTTCCTCGTTCATCTGGGCCTGCGCCTCCTTGTCCAATTCCTCGTATCGGGTCAAGTCCCGGCGAACAGTCCTTAGGAAAATCACCAAAACTATTCCAGCAAGGAATGCGATCACCATTAGAGAGTTAAGAATCGAGAACCAATGAACCTTTGCACCCTCCATCTTCAAATAAGCGTCCCACCAAGATGGCCAGTGAATGTCTCTCTCGACAAAGGAGACCTCATAGGTGAAAACCAGCGGTTGCTTGTCCTTCAACGCCATGGCCACATTGGTTGGTTCGCATCGGATATTGGTAGGGTATTTCTCGTACATCTTGAGATTCTTAATCGACTCGGTGCATGACGGAAGCTGCAAGGGACGACCTCGAACCCGACGACCATATATCCCGGGGCATCTGAGATAGAGCCAGAGGCAGTGGCGGAGGTTGCCGAGGCAGCGGCGACAGTGGCTGGCTCCTCGTATTTGTGGACCAGGACGGTAAACTTGAGGTGGTTGAAGATGAAGTATGATTCGCCGACGCGGATTCCGACAGGGAAGCCAGTCCACCGGAGGGCGAGATCGTCCTTTGAGGTGTAGCGAATGGCGGGAGGTTTTCAAGGAGAACATTGACCTGGTACATCTCGTCGATGCGCTTCTTGAGAAGATTGAGATCGGCGATGGAGAGGGGGTCGGTGCGACAAAGGAGTATATCGGACTCGTTGGTGAACATGCGGAAGCGGTACGGAGAATTTTCAATGCGATCACCCATGAGGAGCTCGCCAAGATTCTCAGCCGAGTCCTTGATGCCGTCGAGCGGACGGCAAAAGGGAAGGGAGTAATAGCCGAAGGGAATCTCGGTGTCAATGGACGTCAAAGAATTCACCTTCACGAATAGGGAATCTCCGATCGGGTACTTGTGGGGGTAACTTCCGGGGAGGTAGAAGCCATGCAATGGAGATAAGTGTAAGAGAAGGAAGATGGCGAACGCGATCCAGACGGTAGATCTAGGCGGCGGAAACATCTGATCACGGGGATCTATGGCCCTGACTGTGAATAGAGACTCTCACCTACTTGCTTATATATAGCCTGTAATAGCTTTCATATGAGAATAAGATAATAGTTTTATTTTCTCTCTGTGTCCATTTCAAGAACCTCATAAGCGTGGTTCAAGAACCTACGGGTTCTACAATTTCTAAACCGATATATCATTATTTGGTTTAACATAAAGTGATACATCATTAAATCGGAACTTAATTATCTGATTTCAATAGAAATCGATGCATCATTATTTGATTTCTATTTCTATTAATGATCTTATTTCTATTAAAACTGAATAATTAATTTCCAATTTCAATAGAAATTGGTACTCCAACCTCCGGTTTCAAAACATTGTATGAGCTCTTCGACGTCGGTGAGATCAGCCACCATGATCTGCTATATCTATATTAAAATATTCAATTCTTTTACCAAAAACCAGTTCATCAAAGAGAATTTTAACATTTAAAAAAATTATTGGTGCTGCTTATGGGACAACATAAATATAGATCTTTTGCATATTTAATTTAAGTATTATGTTATACTTGAAAAATAATGATAATTCAATTAGAATTATATTTACAAAAGAAAATTTGATACTATTTATGAACTTTCAAGTAAATTTTGTCAAAGCAGTTGCTTCAGTCAGACCATTTTATATTGTGAGATCAATATGTATTCTCAAATCAATTTATATTATCAAATTAGTTTGTACTGTCAAATCAGTTTGTATTTACAAAATTATCTGAAATTTAACAAATTAATTTTTAGTTCAATAAATAATAACCCAAAAAAAAATATTGGTACTGTTTATGTACTCTCAAGTCAATTTTGTTAGAACAGTTAGTATTATCGTATCAGTTAGTACGTATTCTTAGATTAGTTTGTATTGTTAAATTAGTTTGTATTGTCAAATCAGTATGTACCGTCAAATCAGTCTATTTATTTATTTAATTCTTAACAACTTATATTAATTATATATGATGGTCTTGTTCTATAATTGAGTGTATCTTGATTATTTAGATGTATGTAATATGTATACTACATGTTCAAGTTCATTTGCAAATCTTCTACTTTTTATATCTTTGTATGTCATGTACAGGACTCCAAAAATTTCTTTAAAAAAATTGATTGTGGAGGGTAGCATTCGATTGAAGGAATATTTGGCTCATTCCATTGATGGTGGCCTAGAGGAGAAGGTCAAATCAATTGAAATTTTTTTAGTGTTGTATGCATTTATGGTCATAGGGTGAAGACTGCATATTGTGGCACACACATGATGAAGTTATAAAAATTCCCTTTTATAGTGATGGAGTTGGTTTGAGTGATGTGGGTTGAAGATTTCTACAGCACAGGTTTATGGAACACGGTGGTCATTTTAGCTCTAGTAAATATTCTTATGGCTAAATTTTGTGAAATTAGATGGCATGAAGATGATTCTTTTAATGTGATAGTAGAAATCCCGACGGTTGATTTATATCATTATATTTTCTACCATAAATAGCATCATGTGACTGATGCATTCCTCCTTGAATCATACGCGAATCTGAACTTTTTGTCAGGTCAAAAGAGGAAGGAGTTTTTGAATGCATTAGACTGACAATATATCCAACATGAGTTTCAAGACAAATTTAACCGCTGTCCAACTCAATCTCAACTCCAAGCTCGCTTGCACATGTTGATCAGAAATGATTAAAGGGCTTAGATTTTTAGTTGAACTTTGTTAAGTGTGTTAGTTCTCTAAAATATGTTTTGGTGTTAACATGTATTAAGTTTTATCAATGTGTAGGTTCATGTATGTTTGAATGTGATTTTTTAATATGATGTTATTATTATTATTGGATTATTGGTTATGAGTTAAGACATTTTTAATATTTTATATTGTTTAATATTATTAAGCCAAAAATTCATTAAATAACACTCTAATTTATAATGAAATTATAAGTCCCAACAATTTAAATTTTTTACAGGTAGAACACCAATACAACCCTAATACCATTTCTTGCATAAGCTCACTATAACATCACACTACTTGCAAATTAAATGTAGGTTGGTTATTAGCACTATCTTTACGGTCTGCCCTACCTAAAAAGTGAAGATATGTCATATAAATTATGTAATTTGAGTAAAAAAAATACATACTAAACAATTGACCTTGAACAACTCACCCCATTTGGATAAGTCACAATATTATGGCTAATGGCACCACAAGCTTTGCAAATTCGATTAGTATTCCTTCAAGATTCATCCATTGTATTTTTGAATCTACTAGACCATGGTCTCTCTGCCCAGCTCCAAAATGCTGGTGGTAGTAATGGTATTATTCCTTCAACCTCATCAATGGTGGCCAATATACCTTCTCTGGTATAACGTGGAAAAGGATTGCATAACTTCGTTGGTAGAACTATGTGTTGTAGTATGGTGAAACAAACTACTGTAATCCCATTATTTTTCTCCAGCAATAACAGTAGTATGAAGGCATGGCATATGATATAATTGTGGCTTATGACAACTACAGGCACATATCGAAGTATAACCAATTTCTATCTTGAATGCCCTACATGACTTATAAAAAACCTAGTACTCTTGGTTATTTATAAAAATCAAGGTTGGACAATGACGTGCTTCATGCTCGTATCACTCCAACAAGCTCCTTATATGAGGGTGAATGGAGACTCTCTAGCAGTAAGCCAAGTGCTCACATTAGCAAAATGATTATTAAATAGGGCTATAAGGTTATAATAAATAACTATAATTAAACACTAGACGGGTAGGGCTCGAGCACATCTTAATACCCCATTAAGGCACTCTGAAGCATTATGGTTAGTAATGACACCTACCATGATACAAAAGGCTCCACCCACTAACGTTTCGCTTGACCAACCACTAATGTGATTCCTGCTTTATATTTTTGTTGTCTGACATTAGTATGTTAAAAGTTATATAATTATTTGTGTTCCCAACAAAGTACATCTTCTCATAAACACCATTAGGGTAGTACCTCCAACACACCAAATGAATTCCTTGAAGTTTTCTCTAAGGTAACATAATTAGTACAATGTGATGCATGAGGGAATACATCCCGACATCCTCTAACTATTATAGAGTGCTTATCAGATACAAAGTAGATGTCTTATTGGACTTGAACATGTGGAATGAGGTCGTACAACATCTACAAGAACCATAACTATGTCTCATTTGACTCAACCTCCACAAAAGCAAATGCGAAGGGATATAGGAAGGAATGCCCAAAATACTGATTTAACAACTTGTTTCCAATAACTTATAAGCTGAGAACTTATCCTAGAAGTGCATATTTAATGGCATGCATGTATGATGTAATGAGGAGTATGACTCCTCGAAACTACCAAACAACTAATTTAATAGCCTTCCAACATGCATCCCAAGCCTTAATGTAAGGGATCTTAATGTCAACTTTAGACTCCATTCGAGCAATGATTTTACGTAGCTTCAACTCTATTTGTTGATGAAGAATGGTGGTGATATAGTAAGAGATGAACTTGGAGTTATAGTTACAATGTGGACCTAACATCATATAATTCATACAAGTATGTGGATGAGCACTGCATGAGACTTTACATATTCCACCAAGTTGTTTGCTCTTTGCAACGTGAAGATGCCATAGGCATGGAAGAGAAAGATTATTGTGTTGTGCATATCTAATTGAAGTCTTGTCTTATTGGATATATATTTGATGTATTTTACATTATTCATGATTGACCATCCATTAAGTGCACATTGAAGGACATCCTTATTCATGAAAGTCATTCCTTCATACAATTGTTCGGGAATAATACATTCTAATTCCTCAATAAAATAACATCCATACAATCCCAGGCCTTGCTGATCGTTAGAAGTATTTACCTCCATAGCACCTAACTCAGCTTGGTTATAAAATACATGCTTACAGACCACTCATACTTAGGCAATGATACATCGTATTCTTCTACAACTGAGTTTCTTTCATCCCCTGCGGGCATTTCACTTGAGCTCTCACTAGTTCCTTTATCCATGGTTTCATATGCTCTAACAACTGGTGTGGCTTCACTATCATGTCCCTAATCGAACTATTAAGTTTGCTAGTGGAGCTGAAACATCTGTGTGCCTAAGGCCATCCAATCACTAACACATACACACCCTCTTGCATGTGGTTCTAACAATGTTGGACGCTCACTCAAACTTAAGCGGCTTACACTTATTGGTTCATAGTTTGATAAACATTCGCTTACTCTAAAGCAGCGAGTTTCATCTACAACAATGGATAGTGCAGTGGGCATACAACACACAATACAATATAATGGTGAGGTTTAAATTCGAACATTATAATTTAGACAGAATTTGAGTTACATTGATTGCATATTAGATGTGTATGAACATGTTTACTTGGTAAGAGACTGTCGGGTCATGATAACACATATGATGATGAGAACTGAGACTTATGTCGTGTATACGAAGTTGCTTGATTTGAACATAAATAATTAACATATGCATTCGAGATTTGTTAAGTATGAACTCGCAAACATCATCGTCCATTATTTGAATTATTGTATAACCTCTGTTATTTAAAAAATGACAAACGAGGTCAACCCGATATGTTTCACTATCACGATGCAATACTTGGAGAATTCTAACATATAGCTATTCAAGTGTAAAATTCTCATTTATTTCAATCGAACGATTTCTTCCACCGATGTACAAAGAGATGAATTCATCCGTAATGTTTAGATGACCGCCATAATACAAAATAAAGCGTGACATTGCATGCAATCAGATCTTCGTCTGCTCTACCAAAAAATAAATAAGTTAGTGCATGTCATTTGGCAAGCCAATCATAATAGTATTTTAGAAAATGATATTTCAAACAATTGCCAAGTGAAGGTGAAACTGACTTGAAATTTATTAAAACTCAGGTCGCAAAAAATTTTTAAGAATGTTTTATTCATTCATAGTAATTGACAACTATTTCAAAAATATATTTAAATGTTCTCAAATATTTTTTATTATATTGTTAGTAATAACTATGAAGCTCAACAAGTTTAATATAGAAAATTAAATTTCACGTAAATTATAAATTAAACTTTTAACAAAATTTATTTATTATATTATATTTTCAAAATGATCAGATAATGAAATAAAAAAAATTATGTCACTATTTTTTTTCTTCCGTGCTTACTTATAAACTATTATTTAACGGTATTTAAATTAGGTTAATACTACTCAGTTTATCTTAAATATTAATAAGACCATGTATATTTGAGTTTTAATTCAATTCGTTTTCATAGATTAAAATTCATGCTTTATTGATAAAAGTATAAATTATCATAAAAATTTTAACAATATATTAAAATATACATTGAATATATTCAAGTAAATTTTTTTCCATCGTCTATTGAGCATATTATGATCTGAAAATAATAATAATAATAATAATAAACATAATAAAGGGAATAAAAGAGAAATAATTTCAATGAATAGAGTTTCTTTCATTATAACACCGCCGTTGTCAGACCCCATGTTCTGGATGAGAAAATTGGAGGGTTGCATTAGGTAGTCGACAACCAGTGTAAAACTTGTCGAATAATTATGATATGAACCTTTTAAAAAATTGTGTTAATGCTAAGGCGTTCTTTGGAAGCGACGCACTGTATGACCATAATACATTGATAAGTGTGTAAGAGCCGTTGCACCGGCGCTCGTGTGCAGTTTTAAATAGGCAAGGGTTCCCACATCAAGGACGGATGTGGGCAAAGAAGCTACTCTATTAAACTAAATTTAGGATAAGAACTTAGAATATAGGTTCTCTTACAATAAAATTAATGGAATTAATATATATTATGATTCATAGGAAGATAAATATTCTATGCATTTAGGAAATTAAATGGATTATAGAGAATGATAAGGAGATTGATAGTTTAGGAACAAATAGTTTATGTCAAACACTCAAACTGTCCCGTAGTCCGTTGAATACATTCGTGACTAGTGACGGGAGGTTGCAATTGAAATTTGTGTCAGGTCAAGTTGACTCGAAACTTAAGCTGGTCTGGTTTGGGTCCAAAAATTGACCCATTTGCAAAAATGGGTCAGGTTGACCCGAATAGTGCCAGGTCAATTTCAGGTTCGACACGAATCCGACTCGTGACCCGAAATTGACACCCGTAGGTCATCTATTATAAATGAGATAAAATAACTTTGAGTCAAATAGCTATTATATTAAAATGACAAAATAAATAAGAAATTAGGCAATAAATTATCAAAAATCCATTAATAGAGGAAAGTTAAATATATTTTTTATATATTTAAATAAAAAAAATGTTTTTAAATTCTAAATTCTCTTAAGTGTATTCTATATTAATAAATTTTAAACGAGTTAACTCGCGAGCTATCATGTGACTCATGAACTCATTAAACTCAGTTCACTAGCAGAGTTGAGCTTGAGCCGACTAACAAGCCGACTTCACTACGTTGCACTCTTTCATAAGCAAATCATAGGAAAAAGCAATTTTTGATGAAAAATATGTAGGCAAAATTTTAAATATAAATTTAGTTAAATTTTAAATTAAAAAAATGACCATAAATTTTTCTTAAAAAAAGAGATATAGCAGAGGCTTGCAAGCCTGCTCGAGCTCGCTTATAGTGTGACGAGCTTAAGTTCGAGCTCATCTTTTGAGCTCGAGTTCGAGGCGACCTACTGACCGACGAGCCAAGCTCTATAAAGTCACTACTCGACTCGACTCGTTTACACACCTAGAGCGCTCATTCTCTCTTATATTTGTCTCTTTTCTCTCATCTCTCTCTTTTCCGTTTCCAAATTTTTTCATTTTGTTTTACTTTGTGAATTCAAGGGCAAAATCATTCTTCAGCATTTGCCATTTGGAACGGTGTTTATTTCCGGCAATAAAATTTGGTTAGTTTATTAATTTTTGGAAATTGAAGGATTAGTTTGATGTTATATTTAAACTTTTTTTATTGAATGGTTTAGTTCCCTTGCTCATGCTTATTTTTAGAAGTAATTTCAAAATTAAGTGTTTTTAAAACGGAATGAATTAAAAAGAGCATAATTATTAAAAAATTTAAAAGGGAGCAAATTCATCAAACAGTTTGATGTAGTCCTAAATGCTCTAAATAATTTGACGAGTTCTGAATATGCTAAATCATTTGGCGTATTAGAGGGATGAGAAGAGAGATGGGAGAGAAGATAAATGAGGAGAGAGAAAAAGAAACGGGAGGGATAGAGAGAGATGTGAAAAGAGAGATAGATGTAGGGGTGTCAGTTCGGGTCAATGGGTCGGTTCGGGTCGAACTCGGAACTAACCCGGCACTGTTCGGGTCAACCCGAACCCTACCCGTTTTTAAAAACAGGTAGGTTTTCTGGACCCAAACCCGACCCGATTCGGGTCAGGGTCAACCCGACACCAATGACCTAAAGTTGGCCTATAATTGCTAGTTTTCGGGTCAAAATCGGGTCAATCTTCGATTTTTGGGTTAAAATAGGGTAAAAAACGGGTCAATCTCGGATTTCCAAGTCAAATAGGAGTTTTTGTGTTAATTTCGGGTCATTTTCGGGTTGCTGGATCAACTCGAACCCGACCCGATTTTAAAATGGGTTGACTTGTTGAACCCGAACCTGACTTGTTTCGGGTCAAGGTTGACCCTCACCTGGATTTTTTCGGGTCGGGTTCGGGTCATGTTTTGGGTCGTGTCAAAAATTGACACCCCTATATAGATGTAGCAAGAGAGATTTAAATAATTTTTTAATATTTTAAAAAATAATAAACTAATATTTAAAAATTAATATCAATTAAAATAATATTTAAAAATATTATATAAAGGTAAAAAAGTATAAATTATATTTAAATATTATATTTTGATTTATTTAATCTTTTTCATTCTTAAAAGCATAAAAGAGGAACGTTCTTAATGTAGACAATGAAATATTTTGTTTCTGAATGAACGTATATTTGTATTTTGTGTGAGATGAAATAGATACATTTTATTATATGAGAATTTATTTAAGATTAATTTGTATAGTTCATGTTAAGTTTATTTTTATTTAGGTCACTCTCTAGCACTTAAATGATGAATAAACTGAACCAAATACTAATACATAATTCTTAATTTTCATTCAAGAATAATTATATCAATATTAAATTTTTTTTTTAATATCAAGATTAGGAGTATAAGTGAGTAAAACTGACTCATGAGCCGGCTCTAGCTCGGCTAAACAAATGACTCATGAGCCGAGCTCGATGAGCTAATAAGTCAATCTTGAGCCTCCCCCTAACTCGACTTGTTTAAAAATATTAATATAAAATGCACTTAAAATATATTAACATTTATAATTTTAAGTACAAAGTTATAAAAAAATATATTTTATTTTCTTATATTAAGTAATTCTTTATTATTGTTATTTTTAATTTTCCATACATTTTATTATAAAAATTTTTAAAATCATATCCATTTTCTCTCTATCATAATAAATAAACCGGCTCAAAGTCGGAGAATAAAACTCAAGTTCGAGCTCAAACTCAAATAATTAATTAAGCTCAAGCTCAATTTAGAGATGACTCGAACTCCCCTCAAATTGTTTATACCTCTAATCAAGATATTTTAATGTAATTTATATAAAAAAAGTTTACAAACTGGGTATAAAGTGAAAATACGTGATTGGTTGATAGAGAGAGATCATATAAAGTGGGCACTACAACATGATTCCAGCTTCAGGTATGGTACGATGGAAAAATTATTATGTATGGAAAAAATACCGGGCATATCGAGTGTACCGAGCGCAGTACCGAGTGCAATACCGAGCACGGTACTGAGCGTCCAAGTGACGTGATGCTTTGTTATTGCCCAAAGACAGCTAGTGAGCTTGAAGCTACGAATGAGTTGCAATTTGCACCTTGGGTTTCTATTATACTACATTGAAATGAACTTGAGGACAGGTGGCTGCCTACACCAATATGCATTAATATGTAGGAATTTAAAGTGCTTTATATCTCATGCTAGCCATTTAGAGTGATATTAGTAGAATAGGAGGTAGCAACATTCTCGACGAAGTACCCACAAACCTTCCGCATTCCTTGCTTACATGTCATATTTGCATCAAGTCTTCTTCATCTAAGCCATGAGGCATATGTCTATACATATTACAACATCACCAACAATAGACATGCTTACCTATCGAAATTTTATGTCATCCCACTGAAGATTGATTGGCATGATTATGATCCAGGAAATGGTATATTAGAACTTCTAACTCTTACTTTCTTTTATAGATCATGTCACATGTTAGGTTTTATTCTAGATTTTTTAGGTTTATTTTTGTATAGCTTGTGTGTGGCTATTTGTATAGCCTTAGGTGCCTATTAATAGGCCTTTTAGCTTGTATTAGGATGAAGCCAAAAGGAAATAAAGAATTTTGCATAGTTTGGCTCACGTCTCCTCCCTCTCCTCTCTCCCTCCTCCTCCTCTTTCAAGATCCATGAGGAAGTGCTTCTTCCTCAAGTGAAGGAATCTCACATCTGGTATCAGAGCCACGGTGGTGGCGATAAAGGTGGAGGAGGCGGAGACTGAGTTTCTTGTCTAAAGAAATGGAAGGAGGCGGTCGGCGGCCAAGCTCGGACGTGCGTAAGGAGTTGGACGTTCGAAGGTGGTTCTTGATCAGGGCGGGACGAACGCTGGCAGGAGGCGAAGCGGCCAGGTGCCGCGATCGGAGACGACTTCGGCAAGCTCGTCCGTGGGATTCTTGGTCGGGACGCTAGGCTGACTCTTGCCGCAAGAATGCGGAGCGTTGGGCTGGTGTTTTGTGAACCGGCCGAGCAACTGGACGCATGGAATTAGAGATATTTCAAGTTTTAAACAACGAGACAGTTCTTGGTCGTCATCTATATTCGTCGGATCTTGAAGCTGAATGGGAAATCCATGTTGCTCAGGAAGCCATGAGAAAGCAAGGCATTGAGGACGTGGATTTGGTTTTGGTTCTTGCTGTTAACTTGTTGAGTCTAGTACTTAGGTTGTTAAGCCTAAGCGAATGTCCCAAGGCTACCAAGAGGGGGGTGAATTGGTAGTTTAAAAATCTAAATTAAAATTTAGTCCCCTTTTTAAACACACAAAAGAATTTCTTTTAAATTTTGTAGAAAAAGATTTTTCAACCACAGAGTTTTTAAAACTGAAATAAAAAGTGCGGAAATGTAAAAACAGTAAAGTAAATGACACCAGATTTATAGTGGTTCGGTCTATAACCAGACCTACATCCACTCCCCAGAGGCACCCTCTGAGTATTGCACTAATACCAATAGTGACTCTCCTTTTGCACCCACAGCAAGACGGAGACAGGTGGATGCACAGGGCGCGGAAGCCGGGCTAGGGGTGCTCGGGGATTGACTGCGTTGGACGCAGTGCGACTGAAGATCTGTCGGGAGGTGGAGATAGAATGTCGGTGGACTCTTTCGGCGGAGGAGACCGACAGGATCATTCTTTGACTGTTCTTTATGAACAGTAGTTATCTTGTGTTTTGTTAAATCTGGACTAAGGGGGTGATTGTTAGGTTTTATTCCATATTTTTTAGGTTTGTTTTTGTATAGCTTGTGTGTGGCTATTTGTATAGCCTTAGGTGCCTATTAATAGGCCTTTTAGCTTGTATTAGGATGAAGCCAAAAGGAAATAAAGAATTTTGCATAGTTTAGCTCACGTCTCCTCCCTCTCCTCTCTCCCTCCTCCTCCTCTTTCAAGATCCATGAGGAAGTGCTTCTTCCTCAAGTGAAGGGATCTCACATCACCCTCGTAGCAGAAGATATACAAACACCACAGATGAACGAAGGCCCCATACCAATTGAATTGGTAGTTTTTGTCGAGAAAATGGTCATAATAAATCAACATGCCCTCCAAATTTGAGAAATCAATGATCATATTGAGGGCCTACAAAGTAGTTTCTCTATGTAGTTCCTTCTTATTTATTTATTTAATACTCTTTGAAAAATAATTTTTAAAATTAATATATTGTAATTAAAGTATTGTTAAATCTTTAATAATAAAATTTACAATCTCTGAGTGCTCCATTTACAAATTGAATTTTACAATGTATATGAAATTACTACTGAATTAGAAAAAAAAGAGCTCATAATGTAAAAACTCTAAATGTTAAGTAAATTCAATTTGAACATAATTTAAAAACTAGCACATAACAATCTAGCAAAATATGTAGGAGACAGAGATAACGATTAAAGCAAATCAAAATCTAGGTATTAATAAATAGTTAGGATGCACAATACTAAAGTGCTCAATGATACAAATAAGTTGAGAAAAACTTACATATATAATATAAAAAGAAAGCTAATACCTTGAAAACACGCAAATCAACACAAACTCCTTTCTTTCAACAACAAATGTATGTGATATTATACTTGACTTTATGTTGGTAAACATGTTATGTAGTATCAAATTGACGTTGTGACTAGTCTTGCCAGTCCGTCGCAAACAAATTTCTTCTACCTACATGGATGTGATGATTTCTTCATCAATTTGTCATACAAGTCTAATAAGAACCCATCTTGTTTAGATTCCCACTCGTTATATAGTATAACAACGTAACTCTTTCCTCTAGGCTTCCTACCCATCTCTTCTTCAATCTCTAACTTGTCACATAAAATTTGGTGGTATATCATTCGAAAAAAATGAACGTCAATGAGATGCCGATTGATCTCAAGAAATCTTTCCTCCATGTGCTTCCATACAACTCCTATTAATAAATCTCCTCCTTTTTTATTTGTGTGATCACGCATCTGCATTTAATATAAATAGAAACTCATCTTGATAGTCATGAATATAACAACAATACACTTCATTGGACTTTGCCTTCAACTCTAAAAAAGACTTTGGTGACTTTGCTAATCATTCATTCAATCATTTTCTCCCTGATGATATTGCTTCTTTCACTGATATCAAGTAAGGCCTCTCCAAATAATTTTTGTACATTTCTAAAGGACTAGGGTGAAACTCTGAGCGAGGGTTCAATTAGAAATGAAAGCGAGTGGGAGTTCAATGCTTTAGCATTAGGGATTAAATAGAAGCACCAAATGAAATTACCTATCAACTCTTAAAGAATATTAAAATATTGAAATTCATGTACAAAGTATTAATATATTTATACAGTCTAAAATCTACTTGGTTAGTTTTGATGGTGTGGAAGGTTGCTCATTTTGTATTATATATGTGGGCTCCAAAGTCAAGATAAATTTGATGTAAAGGGAAAAAATGATGATTTATCAAATAATAAATTTAATGATTTTTACTTGTGAGACCACTTTATGCATGCTTTGGTGCAGTTATATTAATTTTTATAGTTTGGCATGTTTCCTTTTAAAAATGTAATATTTTTTGTTTACCTTAATTTAATCTATAATAATTTAAGATATACATAGTTATATGACTGAGGTAAGCTGAAAGTATGGAAGTAGGTAGAGTGCACCCTCAATAGATCCATCCTTTACACAGGGGATAGTTCCTTTAGAGGTATATCCCAACATAGCTTCTCTATGAAGGGCACATCCAGCGACTCACATCGATATCGTATGTAATAACCCTTAAATTTTAAAAATATATGTTTTTACTTGCAATAGTTAAAAATTATTTCAAGAGTCATTATATATCTCAATCACAAACCGTCTTTATCATAACATAGATATTGGTGTGATTTAATTACATTAATTTTTTCCTAAATTTTTGGGCATTGTTATAATTTCTTAATAAATTGATACTTGTCGGTAAAAGTAGAGTTTTAGGACCGTTAGGCAGTGGCGGAGCCAGAAAATTTATCAAGGGGGCCTAAATTATTTTAGTAAAATTTTTCCTCAACTTTTTTCATCTGGGCTTGGGACCGGCATAGGCAGTTTTCTCCGAACTTCATCCCGAATAAACAAACAATAATACTTGTAAAATCAAACAAAAGAAAATAGATTTGTTCCTTTGCAAATTTCGGCCAAACATCTTAAAAAATTTCTCAAATTTTCATTTTTTTCACTTCGACAAAATTTATGTGCTTGTGCTTCAAGAGATTCCCGTTCTTTGAAAATGATATATAAAAAAAGTACCTCTAGGCCGTGCAAGAGAAGTTGTGGCTACGAGAGAAAAAATAATAATAAGGCGTGAAGCTGTTTCTCATTGATTTTTGAAACTATCTCTGTTTCTCACTCTTGTTTGTAAGACATAATATTAGAATAATGAGTGAAGGCGTGAAGCTGCAGCTGCGGGATTGCGAGAGAAAAGACGTCATTGGTAACACGAAGGGCGTGCGAGACTGCGGGAAAGGGCCGAATGAGTGAACCGGTAAACCTTTTTTTTTTTTTACTTATTTCACTAACCAGCCTAAGTGCCTAACCCATTTTTTTATATAAAATTTTTACTAAAATTTGAACAATTAGAATAATTACATTTATACCCTTATATCACTTTATTGAAAAAATCTTTTCCCACTTGTCAAATGACTTTGCATTTTAGTTTTACCCAAACTAGAGAGCTAGAAGGGAAAATAAGAGAGCATAAATAAAATAAAAATTAGATTGTGGAGGTCGTTGAGCCGTTTTTGGTCAATCTGCCTAATTGAAAATATTATTTATCTCGAGGTAGGTCATACTATGCCTATCTTAGTTTAAAAAAATATGAAGATTTTATTGAATTTTTTGATTAAATTTATATTTTCAATATCGAAAAATGGGGATAACTTTGCATTAGTATAACTTTCATTGTGTAACTTATTATATGTTATAGAGACTGTGATTTTAAATAATTTAAATATTTTTTTAGAAATTTTATATTGGGGTTTTGTAATTTATAAAAATTTTAACAAATAAAAAATAACCGAGACTCTAAAAAGTAATGATACAGTACAATTAAAGTCTTAAAAATATATTATGAAGATCTCTAGTTGTTTGGTTATTTGTTGAAAGTAAGTATTTTTTCTTAGTAGGATTGTTTTTTGCTTACCTACTTATTGTTATAGAAAAATGCACAATCATCAAATGTGTTCAATTATACTTTAATTGCTACAATATGATAAAATATATGTTTATATGATTGAATTATGTGATATTAAAAATTTTTTATATGAAGAATTTTTTTTTGGAGATATAAGAAACCAAATTCTTTTGAGATCCTTTCAATGAAACATCTATCTGTTTGGAATTATAAAGGGTTAGAATCCTTTGAAATCATATCTAAAAGGATATAAAATTTTGTTGGGAGCCATAAAGGGAATAATCCTCTGAGATATTATCCAGAACTAGAGAAATCTATGATATGAATTATTCTGTGATATGAATTTCAATTTATTTATATGCTTAGTATTATATCTGAATCTTTGATTAACTATCACATACTTATTACTTTACTCATCATAGTGTTTCACTATATTACATTTAACTATTTTAAATATGTTAAAATATTTAATAAAAAATATTTTGAAATTTAGAATGGTGTTTGTAGCTTGCTGAGCTATTTTGCGCACTATTCTGATTTTTAGGATCTTGGAGAGGAAAGGAGCCTTTTAATTAGTAATTTAGGATTTGATTTGAGTTTATAGGTATTTTTCTATTTTGATTTTATGCTATCATTGCTATCTTTTGTTATGTTTTAATATGCTTTATTATAGTATAGATATTGTAGATATATTTTGATGAAATGAAATAAATCTTATGGATGAGTTTATTTATACTACTTTGGATGCTTATATAAGCTATGTAGTCTATAGTTTATTTTAAAGTTTAAATTAGAAGATGCATTCTGATCAAGCATTTTCAAAATTAAATCTTAAGATTTGCATGTCATAGCTCAATACGATAGGACCTGTCCCATTAATGGATCTTGTCTGGTTAGGTTGTGACACCATACAAATTTATGTGCATCATTTTATGACGAGAATATATTTTTTTGCAATATTAAATTAGATTTAATTGATCTTAAAGTACCAATTTAGATGCAACTTCATATCTCTTCAAAATCAAAGAGTGACATATTATATGACCATGATTTATGCAGGGTTATGATTGGTTGGATTGGAGTGCATTATACACCTATATTGCATAAAATTTGGCCATCATCTCATTACAGTATTAGTGGAGAGGTGACAACCAGAGACTAAGACATTCTATCTTCTAATTAATGAGATGACCACACCATACATGATGTTATTTTCATTTTTAAGTATGCATCAATGTCATGCTAGTCATTTGAGTTAGCTTTGTAGGTTAGAGTCACAAGTGGCATACTTGGCCATATTATCATGATGACTTACTAGGTTTACATTTAAAGGATGGTGTTGTATATCATCATCTAGGTGCAGTTGATTTCACCTTTACTTTTTAGATGGGGCAGGCTGACGCCAAGACATGTCTACTATTGAGGTGGCTAAGATAAACTTTATATATTGAATTTTATAATGATCTCTCAGATATTAACTTTCGGCATCACATACAGGCATGGATTTTATTCATGATTGGATGTTTTTTAATTCCACATACATTAACCTATGAGGCACACCAACAATATATACCACCTCTTGACGACCTGAAAGAATTCTCAAGGTTTTCTATAAGTAATGCAATATTGGCTCATATTTATAGGAGGTTAAACGGAATAACAAAAACTAAGCGAGTTATTTATTGTAGGTTTGGAGTTGGGGGTGGTTGTATGTGGGTAAGCCAACACTATATGTGTCATACCCTAGGGATCATGTGAGGAAGAGCCTCAGCTTCATGTAGAGTGATGAAATTTTATCTTTAATGTTCATACCTTTTATATAAGTCTAACAAGTTGAATTTAATATAGGTGGAATGAGATCAAAGCAAGAGAAGTATTTGTCAGGTACATTTATTCTTATTGGAACAAGATAGATGGCCTTCTAAAGAGCCATGTATGAAACATCTAAGTTTTTAATATTTATTCTTAGATTTTTTTATTGGACCTTATTAAAGTTAAACTTCATTAATTTCCTTGTTATTTGGGAGCCCCATGGATAACAAATCTAGGTTCAAGTTGTTAATATATACCTCAATAGTCAAGGGATTTAATGAGCTCATTCTCCCTTGATTAATTGGCACCATATTGAATTTCAACTATTGAACCATGTGATGAGATAATTTGGTGAGGTGTGATAGATTGACGTGGAGCCCATGGAGCCTGGATTTAGGCGTGCATATGGGATGGGAAAGGTAGATGTTAACTGGGTATCCTACCACTATAGATATATTCAATTATGAGAGAGCAGATACACTCTTATAGTGCACATCGGTAACAAATAAATCATAAGAAAGTTCATAGGAGATACTAATGGTTGTATAAATCACAAGCTTCCTTTTATTTATTGAGAGCTCCTAAATAGGTAATCTCTTCTTATTATCTCCATTCAAAAAATAAAAGAAATTTTTTGGTAATATCTTATATATTGGTTCTATTACGTTACTTTGATATACTAGCTAATTATTTTTATATGCTATAGCATTGATTTTTTCTTGGACAACGAGTATGCTCTACACCCTATGCTTGGAGGTGAGGATGCTCCACTTTCATTACACACAACTATTAATAAGGTAGAGGAATCATACACTGGTGTGAGGTGATATATGCACATCATAGATGATTGGTCGAGGGATGAAGATAGTTGTGAAGAAGATGAAGAAATAATAATGCCCGAGGTTAAAGACCCATAACTTCATAGAGATCTAGGCCCATCCACAATACACCAACTTTTGTGGATCCCTAAAGCATTCTACGAGCATTTTCACATGAAAAATTTGGTTTTTTTGGATCATAGTATGCTACGCCCTGTCCTCCTTTTGAATAGCATTTTAGTGGTATTGATGGTATGTTCACTCCTTTGCAACAAATACTTTTTTCATACCGATAGAATATCTTAGTTCTTCATCAATCCATATGGGCTATAGAGTAGGGGTGTCAATTTTTTGACCCGACTCGAAACCCGACTCGAACCCGACCCAAACCCGACCCGAAAAAATTTGAGTTCGGGTCAACCCGAACCTTTGAGATCCTTTCGATGACCGGGAATTTAAATCTAAAAAAACTCATGAAACATCTATCTGTTTGGAGTTATAAGGGGCTAGAATCCTTTGAAATTATATCTAAAAGGATAGAAAATTTGGTTGGGAGCCAAAAAGGGAAAGCAATCCTATGAGATATTATCTAAAACTAGAGAAATCTATTATATGAATTATTCTGTGATATGAAAATTCATTTTATTTATCTGCTTTGTATTATTATCTGAATCTTTGATTAACTACCGTATACTTATTACTCTACTCACCGTAGTATTTTATTATATTACATTTAACTATTTTAAATATGTTAAAATATTTGATAAAAAAAATATTTTGAAATTTAGAATGGTGTTTGTAGCTTGGTAAGCTATTTAGCTCACTATTCTGATTTTTAGGATCTTGGAGAGGAAAGGAGCCATTTAATTGGTAATTTAGGATTTGATTTGAGTTTATAGGTATTTCTCTATTTTAATTTTATGCAATCATGGCTATCTTTTGTTATGTTTTAGTATGCTTCCTATTCAATAGCCATATATTATAGTATAGATCTTGTATATATATTTTGATGAAGTGAAATAAATCTTATGGATGAGTTTATTTATAGTGCTTTGAATGCTTATAGCGTCCATGTAGTCGATAGTTTATTTTAAAGTTTAAATTAGAAGATGTAATCTAAAGTATTTTCATAATTAAAACTTAAGATTTGCATGTCATACCTCAACATGATAGGACCTATCCCATTAATGGATCTTGCCTAGTTAGGTTGTGACACCGTAAGAATTTATGTGCATCGTTTTATGATGAAAATAGCTTCTTTTGTAATATTAAATTATATTTAATTGATCTTAGGGTACCATCTTAGATGCAACTTCATATCTCTTCAAAACCAAAGAGTAGCATATTATATAACCATGATTTATGTAGGGATAATGATTGGTTGGATTGGAGTGCATTATACATCTATATTGCATAAAATTTGGTCATCATCTCATTACAGTATTAGTGGAGAGGTGGCAACTAGAGACCAAGACATTCTATCTTATAATTAATGAGATGATCATCACCATACATGATGTTATTTTCATTTTTAAGTATGCATCAATGACATGCTAACCATTTGAGTTAGCTTTGTAGGTTAGAGTCCTAGGTGGCCTACTTGGCCAGATTACTATGATGACTTACTAAGATGACATTTAAAAGATGGTGTTGTATATCATCACCTAGGTGCCGTTGATGTCACCTTTACTTTTCAGATGGGGTAGGCTGACGCTAAGACATCTCTACTATTGAGGTGGCTACAATGAACTTTATATATTGAATTTTATAGGGATCACTCAGATATTAACATTAATTAAGCATCACATCCAGGCATGCATTTTATTCATGATCTGATATTTTTTAATGCCACATACATCAACCTATGAGGCACACCTACAATATCTACCACCTCTTGAAAACCAGGAAGAATTCTCAAGGTTTTCTATAAGTAATGCAATATTAGCTCATATTTATAGGAGGTTAAAGGGAATAAAAAAAAAACTAAGCTAGTAAATATGGTCGGTTGCCTTCATTCATTGCAGGTTTGGAGTTGGGAGTGGTTGTACGCTGGTAAGACAATACTATATGTGCCATACCCTAGGGATCATGCGGGGAAGAGCCTCGGCTTCAGATAGAGTGATGAAATTTTATCTTTAATGTTCATATCTTTTATATAAATCTAACAAGTTGAATTTAATATAGGTGGAATGAGATCAAAGTAAGGGAAGTATTTGTCCGGGGCATTCATCTTATTGGGATAAGATAAATGGCCTTCTAGAGAGCCAGGTATTAAATATCTAAGTTTTTAATATTTATTCTTAGATTTTTTTATTGGACCTTATTAAAGTTAAACTTCATTAATTTCCTTGTTATTCGGAAGCCCTATGGATAACAAATCTAAGTTTGAGTTGTTAATATATACCTCAATAGTCA
>NW_021587214.1:106094-107730 GCF_001605985.2 Dendrobium catenatum
CATAGATTAATTTCCAAATCAATTCAAATTCTAGGTCCTAGGATCCTTCTAGACTTCAGACCTTAGGATCTACTCTAGACCCTAGGATCCTTCTAGACTTCAGACCTTGGGATCTACTCTAGACCCTAGGACCCATCTAGAATTCAGATCTTAAAATCTACCTAGAACTTAGATCAACCAAATCCAAAATTTGAAACCAAAATCCAAGGCTAATGGTCCAAATCCTAAAAGCCTTTTTCAGGTAAAATTTTAAACACTTTAAAACCCAGTTAAATGACCTCCGATTCAGATTCTGTCAGTTGCATACTGATGGGACATGTCTCTGGAGACAACCCTCCAAATTTGAGCCTATTCTGAGGTCTTTAATCTCATAAACTTAATTAAAATCCATAGGCTGTAAAACCTTCAAATATCTACAGCCTATGCCACTAGACCTGTCACTTTGAAGATTCTGACCTTAGAGCCTTCACCAAAGCCTCTAGTCACTTCCAAACCTTTAATCTTGATATGTTGAACTTTAAACTGTATTTTTCTGGACCCATTTTGATTTTCAACCAAATGAACTCCGAATTGAACGCAACCATCTCCAGCAAGTTTCAAATGTCATTTCAAATCTGTTGGACCCATTCCTGATCCTTGGGTCAACCTAGTTGACCAAGTCAACAGGTTTGACCCAAAAGGCCCTTTAAGGGTACAAATAGGTGTTTTGAACCAAATGACCTCCCTAGACCTTGAGACCATATCCAATAAACTCTAAATATCATTTTGAATCTATTGAACCCATTTTCAAACCCTGGACCCACCTGGTTGACCAAGTCAACCAGGATCGACTTGAGGCCCATTAAGGGCCCATATAGGTTCATTTGATCCAAATGACCTATTTGAATCTTGAAATCATATCCAACCACTTCAAACCCATTCCATTTGATGCATGGATTATTTTCAAACTCACTTTGAGTCAAACCTTAGCCTATTGGACAAGTTAACTCATATGCTTGGTCAAATACCTATGGTTTTGATTGAACCTTCATATGTCCTCAATCAATGCCTTCAAGACTTAGTCCAAGCAGCACTCAACACTCCATGTGCCACCTTGGCAGCCAAGTTGACTGTTGACCAGTCAAACTGGTCAACAAGCCTTTGAAACCTCTTTTAAGTAATTAAACCCATATGCTTAAATTAATTCCTTCTAATCCAATCCACTCCAGCAACTTTAATCATACTCTAGAAGTTTCTTAGGACTTATCATAGCCCTTGAATCTTGATCCAATGGACCTAATCCTTTCCATGTGCTCAAATAAGGACAAAACCACTTTCCAAGTGGCATGTCCTTTGTCCTTTTGATCCTCTGCCCCTAACCACCCCAGGGACAGGTGGCTTGATCTTAGGAACCCTCCCATTCAATCACAGCCTTTCATTTGGCTTTGGGACAATTGAATAGGGCAAAAATCTCCTTTGGAGCCCTCATTCTAACATCTCCTCTCTCTCTCTCCCGGCCATCCCAGAGCTCAAAAACATTTCGTTTGAGCTCCCCAGGAATCCCTCTTCATTTCCCACCTCAAAACCCGGCGGTTGGAGGCTGCCGCCGGCGAGCTTCCCGGCGAACCTAGTTCAAATCCGTTCAAGAGAAGCTACA
>NW_021587214.1:112758-128797 GCF_001605985.2 Dendrobium catenatum
TTTCAGAATCTCAAGTGTCTCCTACCTTTCTTCCTTTGACTCCAGAAATAAGTGTTCAACCTTGATCTAATCCCAATTGAAAATTCTAAACCTTAACTTCCTTTGATATCTAGCTTTGAAAATTTTAAATAAAACTTATACCGCTATTTTAATCGAGAGTGTTCGTAGGAAAATTTCCAATTTTCCTACGATGTAATTAACTACGAGGGCTTGCGCTCGTAGGAGATTTAGAAACCCAGACCTGATTTTAAAAATCAACTTTTTCAAAACCTCAATTAATTCTCTTTGGGAAAATCAAATATAACGATCATTATCGTCATTTTCGAACGATCGATAATAATTGATACCTTCTTTCTTCGGATAGATATATCAATTATTATTGTTGTTTTGATTATGAGATTAATGATTTTCTATCCGTATTATCATAGTCAGACAATCGATTGAACTTTTATCCGAATTAGAATAATCAAATAATTGGTTAAAGTCCATTTTGACCGTCCAAGGTCAAATGTAATTCTCCCTTTGAGTTTGACTATGATAATTCGGATACATTTATAATTTTGAAATTTGAACCCGTTAGGGAACGATACGTTCATCTTTCGAGGCGATATATTGTTCATAACGACGTGTTCTATTTCAAAATTTAAAATTAAATATTCCCAAAGAAAATTAAATATTTTTCAAAACTATATATATTTAAATATATTTTTAAATCAAAACATATGCATGCAAAGTTATGTCCTTAAGTAAAAGAGATATATTTATACATGTTAATTGGTCATGTTATAATGTGCACCATCATTTAAGGATTTTGATTGCTAGTTAATTTTGTTTTATATTTTATTCAAATGATTCATACATAATATATTTTAATTAAAAAGTGATTAAAGAGCATTAATATTATTTTTTAAATTGATTTAAAATTGATTATTAATTTATTAAAGTTTATAAAAAATATTTTTACCCTATGTGCTTACTAAAAGTCATATAAATCACAAATAACTCATACATCAATGAAAAAAGATAAAAAAGCAATCATAATAAATCTATAAATGAATTGCAAGAGTAAATATATTAGTGTGCTATGATGGCTATAAATAAATTAAAAAACATGAAAGTATAGATAGATAATCTACATATATGTTTAAAAGAAATTAAAAAAGAAAGCAACTGGGATTTTAAACATATGCTAAAATACCTAAGTTTATATGAAAATGAAACTAACAATAAGATACAAGTATTATTGCTCCCTATTATCTTAGTCCTTGGTACTTGCATGGTTTAAATGTACCTTATTTTCTAAGTTTAGGGTAGTGTTGGTGAGTGCTCTTGGTTTTGACTGGCCGTAGATACTCTCATATTTAATTTTGTATTAGCTCAAAAAACCTTTGCTTGTACCTTATTATAATATATATATATATATACTCTAGACTAAAAGGTATGTTAAAAGTAAAGTGTGCCAAATGGCACTATCACAAGAAACCAAAAAAATATTAGATATGACCAATTAAAATCATTCATCACAAAGATTAGTTGACATGGAATGCTTGGCTAGCATTTTACATATTTTTAGGCACGACCCTTATATAATAGAATATAAATACAACATACAACATTAATCTTAAATTTGGCACTTATTATAAGGAAACTGCATCTATCCTAGTATAGAAGTAGCCAAATAAATCAAGCATCAAGTATAAACATCTGAGCTATATGTCTTGCATCAAAATGATCCTTTAGCAAAGCTTTAACTTAGTTATATCATTCATATTCTAAGTGACTAAGGAATTATGACCTATATAATAGGTGGAGTCCCTAAATGCAGAGTTACTTAAGAATGAAGGTGAATAATTAATTGGCAAAGAAGAGTTTTGAGTGACACACCTAGTTGAAGAAGAATTTTAGCCTCAAGGACGATTAATGTGCAAAATTCTTGGAATCCATGTGTACTTAACTTTACTTGAAAGCAAATATACTAGGAGTTTGATAGCAAATTCCAAGATAAGGAAAAGTTTTATGTGCTAATGCGAGAGTTATGTAAGGATGGCATTGATGGAGAGAGTGCAACCGGTGTTTGAAGTCCCCGACCCCCCATCCCACTCTTTTTTTCTCCTTTAAGGGAAAGACATGTAACCTAAATTTGAAATGAACAAATAAAATTTTATTTGCTCATCTACCATTTCTATTTGGGTGTTGCGCTTTATTTAAGTTAAATTTTCTTTTATGTTTTGCATAAGTAGATGTTGACTCTCTATACAAGCATGATTTCTCTAGTTCTTCTTAGCCTTTTCTCCTTATCTTAGTGATCTTTATCAAAATCATCATAGATTGGTTGTGCCTTTTAAGTTATTTGAGTTTTCATGGGTGTTACAATCCAGACTCACTAGATAAAAGAGACTCATGCTCTAGTTGGTATGAGGATAGCCAAAAAGGAGGAAGTTTTCTTTTAGGGATAGATTTTATTTCATATTATTATAAAATATTATTGACTTTAATTCCCTCACATTTGGTAAAACCTAAGACTTTATGGGGGTAACCATCTATTCTCGTTAGCTATAATGAACTAATGCTTTACTAAATGCATGCTTTGTTGTAAAGGGGAGAGTCTCTTCTAGGGCTAGAAATTATTTCATATCATATTATAATGTCATCACTTTAGATGGGCATTAAATTTTTTAGACATGAATTTTTATTGAGTTAACCATCTAGACTCATTGAATAGAAGGAACTCATACTTTACTCAATTTGAACTTGGCTAAAAAAAGGGAAGTTACCTTCTAAAGTTATATATATTTTTTCCATTAGCAATATATAAGTTAACCTCTTATGATGCTTGTGATAAACTTGAGTGTTCTTGTAGATGACTTGTAGGATTCTCATAAAAAGCAAGAAGGGTGATTATGTATAGAGATTATTATGGCCAATCTTAATCATTTATAGCATAGATTTTTAAAATAAGAGAATGGTTTATATTCTTGAAGTTCATAGAACTCTTTTTATTTAGAGAGGAAATCAGTCAAATCAGGGAAGTGACCTCATTAAGTGTAGATAGCCTATTTCCATGAGAAAATTTCAAAGTGTTGAACTAGCACCACAACGCCTACACAATTATCGCTACAACATTATCAATGCCCTGATGCCACATCAAGACATTGCACCGCTGGAGCCTCAGGAAAATGTTAATTAATTCAGGACCTTAGAACTTCACAGTGTTGTAGCACTACATCAGTACATTGTAGCATCAGAGTCTTGGGATATTGAATGCAGGAGTGCTAAACTATATAATATCACAACACCGTATGACACATTCAAGTGCCACATAACTCAACTTTTGCAGTGCCTAATTAGCAAGGCTGAGGTGTTAGTTCATACTGTAACACCGTAGCTCCACCATGTCGAGCACCGTGACACCTAAGTCAATATGTAATAAGTATATATTGCTTTTCTATTTTTCTATGAAAGTGTGCTATAGTTTTTGAATAGATTTCTTAGAGGAGAGGCCAGGGGAGCGTAAGGTATGTACTTTAAAGTGATTGGATAACATTGTAGTGAGCAAGCAAGTATTGAGAGAGGAAGAAGTGTGGAGAGTAAAGTTGTAAGGGGATATTTTTTTGGGAAGGATTCATTTATTGGCTCAATTTGGGATCTTTCATTTTGAGTGATACCATGTTACTCTTGTTATTTATATTATCTTTCTTGAGTAAATAATGAAAATTGTATTGTTCTATTTTTTATTTTATGTCTAGCTAAACTCATAATTTTAGACTAATGCTATAAAAATCTAAGTAATTACTAATATAGACTATTATATTTTAAATTATTAAAAATTATTTTCAATATCTCTCATACTTAATTTTTTTATATAATGACCATGTGCATAATTAATATCTAGTATGCTATATTGCATCGAAAGAGTAATATTGAAATACTTAGGAGCATTAGAAGGAACTCTTATATGCATAGACATATGATGTTTAGTGTTTTAGGTTATATGGAGATAAAATAATTATAGGAATATCATAAAACATTTTTTACATCCTTAGAAGCTCGACAAAGGTCAAATGATGCATATGCTTTTATTCACAATTAATTTAGGAATGTCTACTTAAAATACATAGGAAATTTCACTGTCATTAGTCCAAAATACTTTACTTATTGATATCTTTACTTTTCTTATGCAATTTTTATTCTAGACAACATAAAATCCCAAATTTTCATTTATTAGGACAAATTGTGTAGCTAGAGTAGACAATACTAGAATAACTGCATAGAAGTAGAACACTTTCTTAAAAGATGGACACTCTCATATCACTTTTATTACTTGATCGACACATGCACTTATATTTTTAATGGGAATTTATATAAAAAAATGTATGCATAATTCAACCCATAACAAGCATGCTTACACAAGTCCCACATCACTTCCCCATTCACACATAAACTTATCATATTTTTACTACAATCAATCTGGGCTTGATAGTGGCTCAACTAATCAATCCAGCTAAAATATTAAACTCTTTCAAAGGCAATATAATCGAGGTTACTATCAACTTCCTACCAAAAATCTCAAGCTCACATAAACATATATACTTTATTTACAAATATAAAATCATTTATAGTCAATATAACAAATAGATCAAGACATAATGAAAGAAAAGGCAAGTTCAGATCACCCAAAAAATGCTTAGACATAAAGGAATGCCTAACACTAAAATAAAGAAGGTTATAAGGTCGCTCTAAAATAGAAACCATGCTTGTTTTCATGTTTGGGGATTCCTTCGCCTCTTATTGGCTCAAATTATAATCTCTGGGCTGAACTAGAGGGGTACTACTGATGTTTGTAAGCTCTCTTTACACACCTGATGACTGCCCACTAAACTTGCTCCCACTACGTGCTGTCAGCCCTTAACTAGAAGATCTTGGTGGAGCTACTATTGGCGGTTGCCTCTAACTATCTACAGGTTCAGATCTACCCTATGGTATATTCCTGGGACACTAAGTTATCTTATGACCCAACTGTCCACAATCAAAATGTTGGCCAATATATTCATAATATCTATTGGCATATCTTCTACCATAATATTCACATAAAGGAACATTTCTCACTGATATAGATCCACCTTAACTTATTGAAACTGCATGAATCTTCTTCTTGGACTCTCCATTGACAACAAACTTGGGTCACATTCCACTAACTCCACTCCTGGAGGGCTCCACTCCAAATCTTCTTCTACTTGTATCCCACCTATGCTATATTACTGCTAAGTCATTTTCTACTAATTTAGCCAGCTCTACTAACTCAAAAAATTCTCAGATATGAAATGGTACTGACGAATGCCTCAGACTATCCCTCATTCCTATCAAAAAATGATAACATTTCTTATATGGAGTAATAACTAACTGAGGACTATACTGATTTAGACCTGTAAACCCTGCTTAATATTACATTAATGCTTTACTCCCTTGAACCAATCTCAAGAACTGCTCCTGCATCTACTGCTTTATATAGGGTGGAATACACCATCTCTAAAGATCTCCACAAACTCTTCCCAAGAGATCTCAGCATTCAACCTATCCTGAAACTTCTCCCTCTGTTGGCCTACCCACTAGTGCTCAGCTTCTTCAACTAAAAGAAACACTACTAAAGATACCTTCCTGTCTTTAGGACACTACTTTCCATTAAATGATTTATCTAGTCATAATAGCCAATCCTCTATAGCTTGAGGATCTATAGCCACTTGAAAATGAGGAGGTTTCAATCTAAAAGATACTTATAAATGATGATCTATCACATCCCCTTTTACACTTAACATCCTGCTATGAGATTTCCAATTCAATTGTGCTGCCAGCCAACCAAACTACATCATTGAATTGGGTGCCATAGTTTTTGTTATGCTGTGAATTTTAGCAGTTCTAGCTACTTTAGGATATTTAAGATCCATTTATAGCAACATTTTTAATTTTTTAAAATAAAAATGGGCTCAGTAACAGACTCAGTTCATTAATCATGCAGGATTCAAAATAAAGAACTTAATCTCTCCTGCGTATCATGATAAATCATTTCATAAGGCTTTGGTACTGATTTAATTCCACCCAACTGCTACTTTGATACTACTCTGTGACATCCCTAGACCTAAACGAGGAATTTGAACCTATACTTCTATGATTTTTTCACTCAAATTAATATACATAGAGCCAACTAATCTTTAATAATATATGAAATAAATATTTAACGCACATAAACCATAGCTTCTCTTCCCAAAATAATTAATTACAATAGTCAAAATTATAATGTTTCTAATAAAGACTTAATTAAATCTGAACTACCATAGTCTAAACAAAATTCCAAATACATGCTAAAGTCTGGCCTCCCCACTCTCTATCTAATTGGGCCTACTAAGCAAGATTTTTACCTTTTTTATGAAATATCATAATCAATGGAATGAGTATGAATAGAGCATGCCAAAACCAATTTCTCATAATAGAATTTAATGCATAGAAAAATACAACTAAAATAAAAAGAATAAAAGTACTATTTAATTTTTAAGTTTTAAGTATACTGATGCACGTATTAATGCATAATGCACTTAAACTTAGGCCTCTTATAACTCTCATTCTTCCACATCCCACCTGTTCAAGACGGGTGCAGAGTTGAACAAATGAAGAATAAAATTTTCAATACATAATTAATTTAGAGCAAGGATAGAATAATCCAGTACAAAATATTTCCACTTTAGGCCCTAGGAGATAATTTCAAAGTATATTTTTTTTCTAATTAAAAAATTCCAGAATATCATGAAATTCATGATGATACAAATGCAGTGTGCAATTAACACTTTTTAAAGTAAATAACTCAATGCCAACTTGTATAGCAAACCCCCACATTTACGTTGCCAACTCAAAGCTCTCAGATTTTTTTTTAAATAATTCATAGAGATTGTGCAAAATGCTAAATCAGCATACTTTATTAATTGTACTAAAGTTCAGAAATGCTTAAATTTTTCAGAATAAGTTAAAATTTATACATAACAAAATGATTGGAGAAATTTTGCATTCTTATAGTCAAATTATCTATAACATAGAGTAAAATCATATTAAAAGTTATACGGTAAAATATGTTTAAAACATAAGAAAAATATACTTTTTAAAACATATCTTACGCTATATACTTCAAAATTGAAATCAGAAATATGATGTGTTGCTTATCTTGAGCTCAACAATTTTCATAACTAGCAGGACGAACAAAAATTGGATTTCGGATTTCAAATATTCTTTTTTTTTTCCTCTGTTTTCTTCCACTCCTCTCATCTCTTCCTCGGCAAACTGCTTGGCATTTGGGATTATGTTAGTGGAATGATATATCAAAACTCCTAAATACTTCCAAACTTCTTAGATTATATTCCCAGCACCATTGCAACACCACCAGGCCGCAACACTTCTCTTAAAACTCACTTTTTCTAATTTTCCCGAGAGCTCGATGCCGCAGCGCTAAATCTCGGCACCGCAACACTTGCAGAGAAAAATATGACTTATGATTATTCACTTTCTCAACGCAAATTCTTTAATTACTCTACACACCATTCAGTTGAATAATACTTATAACTACTAAATCAATTAAAATTACAATTATGGCCAGCAAATTACCTGGATTTCAGACAACTTATATTACAATGATTGTCTCTGTTGATCATACTCTTCTAAAGTGGTTAGCATATTCTTCAATTCCTTAGTAAGTTCCCTTGGTCTATACAACTCATCTAGAAGCTAAATCCACATAAGCTTATGCACATGTTGTGTAGCTTCATCACTTATTCCTAACAAAACTGAAGGCATGCTTCACCAGTAGCTCTCTCACTTGCATGAATATTTTTATCCGCATCAAATCTAAATTATAAAATCTATCAAATTTTAGCATTTTTTTTCGATATCTCTATAACTTCATGAAATCACTGGACCCAAATATTAATATTAAATATCGTTTTTAAGATAATAAAATTTTTGCATCACATTAGATGTAATTATAAGTCAATAAGATTGTTTTTAAGCATCACAAACCTCTAAAAAATATATTTTTTTATATTTTTATCCACACCAAATCTAAATTATAAAATCTATCAAATTTTAGCATTTTTTTTCGATATCTCTATAACTTCATGAAATCACTGGACCCAAATATTAATATTAAATATCGTTTTTAAGATAATAAAATTTTTGCATCACATTAGATGTAATTATAAGTCAATAAGATTGTTTTTAAGCATCACAAACCTCTAAAAAATATATTTTTTTTTTGAAAAATAAAGTGAAAAATAAAATCACTGTCACACATCTTTAAATTATATTAAACCAAATAACATAATTAACAATTAATTAAAATAAAAAACTCATATGATCGCTCAAAGTTAGAGATCTAAATTTTAAATTAAAAAAAATATTAAATAAATTATTTTATTAAATACAATTATACATCACATTCTTTAAACAATAACAGTTTTATTTTAAAATTTAAAATAAATAAACAAAATTAAAATAGATTTTTAAAACTGAATTAATTTTAGAAATACGGTATTATAAAGTCCAAATTTTTTAAAGGAGCAGATTATTAATTGAATTTAGGTATAGGAGTAGACTTAAAACTTAATTTAAAAAGAAGCAAAACAAAAGTTCCATTTTATGATTTTTAATAAATCGGAGAATGAAATCATGAATTACTGAAATCGTCAAAATTTTCATTGTTATAAGGAATTTTCTTAAGCAACCTGATACGTTATCGAAAATTATTTTGATTGAGCACGAATCCGGAGGCATATTTAAGTTGGAAATTTTCAAAAATTAAATTTGGGATCATATGAATTCTAATTTTAGCAAAACTTATAGTCAAACTGAACATCTCAAAGAGATGAACCTAACGACACCAAAATCGGTCCAACCCAAGCCCAAATGGGTCCAAATCGGGGGCCCGAACCACAATTGAAAGAATCAAATCATTATTTGGATGACAAAATGATATTCAAATATGACATGATTATAGGCAAATCGAATAGTTCGGTGAGACGAATCAAATGAGCCCAAGATTGTTGAATTCCAATCTCATTAAGGAACTTAAACAGTTGAAAAACTCTCTTTGATCGGGGGAATCAATGCGAGCCATCCGATTGGGCACTCCAAACCTGCCCCGGATCTTCTCTATATTTATGGGGTGAGCCACTCATAATAATCTATAAATAGACCCCCACTCTCTACATGAAAAGGACCTTGACTAGAGATTGGACAGAGTTTTAAAGCTTCAAGAGCTCCAGCACCACCACTGGAGAACCCCTGTTAACTACCGTCGAACCACCACTCGACCGTCAATCACCACCAAACTTCTACTTAGCCACCACCATACTTCAACCTAACATTCATCAGACCACTGCCCGGCTGCCGACTGTCGTCGGACTTCCAGCTGATCATCGTCAGGCCACCGCTCGGCCGTCGACCACAGCCGAACTTCCACCAGGCCACTGATCGCCACCTGAATTTAGCCTGACCTTCGTCGGACCGTCGCCGGACATCAACCCAACCTTCTTCAGATCACCACCCACCCACTGATTGCCTCCAGACTTCTACTTGGCTGCCGAGCATCGATGGACCACTGTCCGACCTTCATCTGATCATTCCCCGATAGTTACAGTCCATTTGATCTTCGTCGCTTGACAACAGTCCTTCCAATCTCCATCGCCCACCGACTACACTCATTCTAACCATCGTTGCCCACCGACTAGGGTCCTTCCTACCTCTTTCACAGACTACAATCCCTCCGACCTCCTTCGCCGACTACGGTCTTTTCGACCTCCATCACCCACTGACTATAGTCCTTCCAACCTCCATCGCGCGCCAACTACGGTCCTTCCGACCTCCTCCACCGATTACGGACCCTCCAACCACCGTCATCAGACTACGATATTTCCAACCTCCATCGCCCTTTGACTATGGTCCTTCCAACCTCTGTCGCCCGTTGACTACGATCCTTCCAACCTCCTCCACCAACTAAGGTCCTTTTGACCTCCTCGGCTGACTACGGTCCATCCGACCACCGTCACCAAACTACAGTCTTTCCGACCTCCATCGCCCACCAACTATAATCCTTCTAACTTTCATCTCCCGTCGACTATGATCCTTCCAACCTCCTCCATTGACTACGATCCTTCCGACCTCTTCCACCAACTACTGTCCCTTCGACCACCGTCACCAGACTACAATCTTTTTGACCTCAGCCGCCCATCGACTACGGTTCTTCTAACCACTATCGCAAGATAACGGTCTTTCTGACCTCCATCGCTCATCGATTATGATCCTTCCGACCTCCATTACGTGCTGACAACAGTTCTTCTGACCTCCGTCATCAGATAATGGTCTTTTATCACCTTCATTGCACATTAATTACGGTCCTTCTGACCTCTATCGCTATACAATGGTCCATCTAACCTCCATCACCCGCCGACTATGGTCCTTCTAATCAAATGAACATGTCAACAGTGATTCTTTATATTTCCACCATATAGCATACTCTATATGATGTATATTTGTTGCATCAAGCCAATGCGTTCCCCCAAGGAAGGGCCTCATTTGTAATCGACTACAAATAATAATGGATTCATTCAAACTAGGCCAGGCTCTGTGATTTTTCTCCTTTTTAGAGTTTTCCACGTAAAATCTTAGTATCTTTTATGAATACTGCCAAATCTTTTCTACCTATTTGTGTGCTAGATTTTTGTATTATACTTCGACACTAACTATATCATTCTATATTGTCACGAATTTTTCAAGACACAACAAAACCATAAACCTACCTTTTGATTTCCTGTAAAATAGAATTAAAGCCCTTAACTTCCCTTCAAAATGGTAAATATCATATTTATGGATCCTTCTCCAATGTTATATTTTCTTTTTTTTTTGGGAAAATTTGGGCAAAGCCCATATAGTAAGTAGAAGAGAACATACAAGTAAAAATTAAGATCTCCACCAAAAAGAACGAGAAGCTCACAGTGAGCTCAAAAATGACAAAAATTACAAAGACATTCAAAACTAGAAGGAACAAGAGCCCAAAAAACCAACATGAGCCGGAACTCAGTCAAAATACGTCTCATCATAAAGAGGTCTAGAAATGAAAGCACCATGGTTGCCTAAAGACCATCCAATGGTAGCCAATGTGAATCCGAACATCATTGTCCTTAGCTCTACCGCAAGAAAAATCCACCATGTGAAATGAGACCCAGCGAATGTTAAAGTAGAAAAAATATTACTCTTAATCTTACGAGAGATGGTAATAGAATTACTAGAATTTGTACCAAAACACATCTCATTTATTTCCCTCCAAATATAATAAATGGCACATCAAGTAGCTAAGAAAATAATCTTTTCTCATTAGCAGAAAAAGAATCCTTTGCACTAATCCATTCCAACATGTAAGCAACATTAGGCTGTAAAAATAAAGAGGCTGCCCCTGAAATCAAGCTTGTGATAATTGAGGAGTAGTTGCACTCAAAGAAAAGGCGTGCCAGACTTTCAAATCCCTAGTGGCAAAGCTTATAAATAGAATCAATAATAATGTTGCGCTTAAGAAGAGTTTCAGCCGTTTTCAAACCATCCACTAGGTTAAGCCATCCAAAAACTGAAAAATCGCAAAGCATAATGTTTGTGTCAAATATGCTTAACCCAAAAACACTCAGGCTCATCTTTGTAAAACTCCTTAATAAAATCACCAAATGAAGGCTTGTCATTGTTACCCCAGAACAAACAGTTACCAGAATTCGCATAAATAGGAATAGAGAGGATAGCAGAGGCAACATTTTGATCTAAATCAGCAGACAAATTCCACATCTCCCCAATAATGAAATTGCAAACCTTGGAATTCCAATTACCAGAAAAGTGATTAGGCAAACAATCCACATAACACTAGCTGTCCTAAAAGAAAGCAATAGGTGCATAAGCAGAAAATTTAAACTTGAATATAGATTTGGTAATATCAGTCGTTTCACAAACAGATTTCTAGAATTTTATGGCATGTGCAGGAGGGGGTCGCCAAGCTGAAGTATACTGAGCAATGAGCCACAAAGAGAGTGGAGAATTACTATTATACATCTTACAAATAACCGCACAGTTAAAACCAAATTACAAAGCCTGTGAGGAATGTAATCCCAAGCCCAACAATATCTTAGGCTTACAAACTTTATCCCAAGCAACCATATGCAGCTTACGAGTGGCCTCTACATTTTCAAAAAATAAGAATTTGGAAGATAATCTCCTTATAATCTTCATAATCATTTTAGGTATAATGGATCATCTAATCCAGTAAGCTATAGAGTTAAGAATGGCGAATTTAAGGAATTGTAAACAACCAGCGAATGATAAAAAATTAGCCTTATATCCGGATAGCTTACGAGCGATACTATCAACCAAATGCAAAAAATCTGAGTTTTTGTGCCTCGAAAAAAAGAGGGATGCCCAAGTATGTAATCATGGTACTAACATTATAAATGGATAAAGAAGAGAAAATATTGGATATATTAATCTCGGAGTTAGGAAACATAACCAAGCTTTTGTCATAATTAACAAACAGCCCAAAAGCATTGCCAAAAGTCTTCAGGTGTTGTGAAAGTTTATTGCAATTAGCCAAGTCCGCATTACCAAAAACTAGGAGGTCATCAGTATATAACAAATAAGTAATGCTAAACCGATCCACCTTAATACCTTGAAAATCTTCATCATCAATCAAAGTAGAGAAATCATCCATTACTATACAAAATAGATATGGGCTAAGAGGGCATCCCTATCTCAGACCTGCAGAAGAAGAAAAATAACCTTCCAGAGCACCATTAATGAGAATTGAATAGTTAACATTAGAGATGTAGGCTTTAATCCATTGAATGAAAGTTCTAGGAAAGCCTTTCTGAGCTAATCTAGCGAAAACGAATTCCCTAGAAATAGTGTCAAACGCTTTACGAATATCCAGCTTAGCGCAAAAGTGTTTACAACTTCTCTTTCCACGAGCATAAAATAATATCTCATTAGCAAGGATAATGTTGTCAGTAGAAATCCTTGATTTAACAAAGCCCGCTTGATTAATTTTCACAATCTCATGCATAAGGGGCTTCATTCTATTAGCTAAGATCTTAGCCATAATCTTATATAAAACATTGCAAAGTGCAATGTTTCTGAAGTTTAAAAGATTAGACGCATTATTATTTTTTGTAATCAAGGCAAGAGCAGTTGCTTTGACTCTACTAAGAAGATAGCCCTTAAGGAAGAAGGACCATATAGCCTTACAAACAGAAGGACTAATAATGTGCCAGCTAGATTTATAGAAGTGAAAGTTTATCCCTTCAGGTCCTGGAGCAGAGGTAGATGCCCCTAAAAAAACTACACTTTTAATGTCTTCATCTGAAACTAGTTGAATGAGAGAATCAGCCATAGTAGTATCTAAAATGTTCCCTGAATGGAAAATAAACATATTTATAGGGGGGAGGGGGGGGGGTAGCTGCGGGTTATAGAGCTCTTGAAAGTGATTAATGATGGGCCTAATAACCTCATCTCTAGGAATATTATGAGCATTTGAGACAAAGTTCACAACAACATTTTTCTTAGAATTTCTAGCAGGAATTCTGGCATATAAGAATTTGAGGTCATCTTCACCTTGAGACAATCATTTAGCCGTTGCCATCTAAATAACCTACGAGGCTAACAAACTAGAGAATTCAAAAATTTGAAGATTAATGGATTTGAGAGAATGATTATGGATAACATTCAAGGGGTCAACATTAATCAAATATAAGCATTCTACTTGCTTTCTATGTAGGTCAGCCAAGTGTATACCAATAATCAAAGAATTAGCCGAAGAATTCTTCTTAATTTTCCCTCTCAACATTTTGAGCCTGAGACAGAAGTCCTAAATAAGGTTTTCAGAAGAGGGCCTAGAGAATATATCTAGCACAATGTTCCAATAACACCCCAATTTAGACCAAATTTTTTTGAAAAGGAATCTATGATTACTTGGAGCCAACCCAGCAAACTTCAGAATAATAGGACTGTGATCTGAGCAAGATGGAGGCTCAATAGAGTAGAAAGAGTTCAGATATAACCCTAGCCAATCCTCATTGACGAGAACTCTGCCAAGCTTGATATGTATAGGATTATCTTATTTTTGATTAAACTAAGTAAACAATATACCCAATGATTGGAGATCTTTGAATTTTTCATCGAAAATCAGAGAATTAAGCTCCCCAAGCCTAGGTTGAGGAAAAGGATTTCCCCCAGCTTTCTCAGATGTGAATCTGCAACACTTGTAATCACCCAAGAGAGCCCAAGGAGTGTTACAAGGGAAAGCTTGGTTTCTAATATCCTTCCAAAGGATGGCCCTCTCAGCTTCACTATTTGAAGCATAAATAACATATAGGAAAAAAGGTGGTTGATTGGCAAATTTGACAAAACCAGATATATGCTGAGTGGAAAAAAAGGTAGGAGTAAAATTCAGTCTAGTGGGGTTCCATTTAATCCAGATACAACTGGATTTAGAGAGATGAAAGTTATTCCAGCTGTCTTCAGAGGAGAAGACCGAGTGGGACGTAGTGAAAAAAGAATCCTGGAGAGAGGAAAAGAGAATCATATTCTCTAATAAACAAAGCATGTAAAGTTTGAAAGAGCTAATCAAACGTTTGCAGCAAATCACTTTATCGGGGCGGTTGAACCCCCTGATATTCTAGGTCGCAATGTTTGGAACATATATTAATTTTTTTAGGGGTGAGGGGGTCTCCTACCTTGTTTATCCCTAGTGGATTTTGATTGTTGATTAAAATTGGGTGGATGATTAATAGTGTATTTCTTAAAAGACAGATTCAATAGATTTGGGCGGGCATGCCACTTCTTCACTTTCCCCTTAATGTAGCAGAACATCAATTTTGTTCGGTGATATATCACCAAGTTGAACTTCTAAGATATCACCAATGGACTGTGAAGGCTAACATATTTCAGATCAATGGAAGAGTCATTAGTCACTTGAGCTTCCAGCCGAGAGGGAACAACAACTGAAACATCAGGGTTGTCTGGTTGGTCAGGAGCCGAGAAGGGGCGAGGCTCCTCTAGATTGGCACAATCAGGTGGGACAGTAAGAGTGGCAGGCGCATCAGTGGTTTTTGAGGGAGTAGCATTTGTAGTGTGCCAATTCGAATGAGAGGGACAAGCATGTGGAGGAGCGATGCGATTCAGGAAAGGTGAATGCTTGCTTCTTCGGATATTACGATTCCTGCTAGAGCTACATCCACGAGGAGGGACCAAAGGTTCATTTGGTTTATTTGTGGGCACATCAGAGTCAACAGGTTTGGTGGGACATGTGTCACGACCCGACCCGGTCGGGACGGATCCCGCCCGCACCGAGCCGCGACCAGCCAAACAAACAGACCAGGATCTGGCTTTGGAATTTTCTTCAGAACTGATTCTTCCAAATATTTCAACTCAAAACAGACACACAGAGCTACTATGAAACATAAAATGCAGCGGAACAAATCATTTATATTTTTCTTTTCCTCAAAACAATCATATACAAATACAGCTCATGACTTTTAGACAGAAAAAAAGACAGAACAGAAAAGCCATGACTGTACAAAAATCAAAAGAGCACAATACCTATAACAAATCAGACTCTGAACTTCTACTCCTAGACTTCCTTCCCTTTCCCAGAACCTGAAAAACACGCAGAAAACAAGGATGAGCTACAACAGCTCAGCAAGACATCAAACCCCCAATCAAAATCCTCAGAGTCCACATCAACACAATCAGACAGAAATCCATACAGAAATCGGAACAGAATCGTACATCAAATCAGAACAGAATCAGAATCGTACAAATCAAATCAAATCAGAACATAACAGAAATACATCATATCAGAACTGACAGAACGTACGGAAATCAGAAATCAGATTACATCATATCAGATTAGAAGTCATATCAGAACAAACAGAATCTTATAGAAATCATAAATGCATAATAAATCAGAACAGATATT
>NW_021587215.1:0-228 GCF_001605985.2 Dendrobium catenatum
AATAATAATCAACTTCATTATACTAAACAAAATATAAGTCCTAGATAAGAAGCATGATAGAAATGACCAAAAAAATCGTTTGCTAAATATTTATTGACTCCTTGCACTATTTACTTCTCTCCACACTAGTATATAACTAACATAGCAGGTATATAGGGGTTGCCTCCACCCAAATGCTGCCTCACACACTCCGATAATCACTCCCTTACAATTCTCCCACTCGTCAAC
>NW_021587216.1:0-351 GCF_001605985.2 Dendrobium catenatum
GTCCAGTGTCTGCCTAATCGAGCTAAGCTTGTTTAGTTATTCTTGAGCTCAAGCTAGAACTCGTTTACTAAGCTCGAGTTCAACTTGTTAAAAAATTAATAGGCCCAAGTCGTTTAAAAAGTTCGAGCTTGACTAAAATTTTTAGCTTGATTTTATAGTTTTAAATTAAAAATTTTAGTTTTGTTTTAGAATTTATTTTTTTAATATAGAACTAATTTAAAAATATTAAAAAATATTGTATAATGCTTTAAAATATATTTTAAGATAATTAAGGGGCTCAAAGAGCTTTTGAGCCAAGACAAGCTGAGCTCAAGCACATTTAATATACAAGCTTGAGTAAGGCTCAAGCTC
>NW_021587217.1:0-243 GCF_001605985.2 Dendrobium catenatum
ACTTGAAGGTGATTTTGATGGTGGAATGCCTTTCTTGTTGATTAATAAGGTAAGTTAATAGCATTAGTTACATCAAGTTTTGAAAAGTTGCACATTAAGGTTTTATTTGGAACGGCTTTCTTACTGTTTCTTAAAGCAGTTTTTTAGTATGTAAATTTTATTTTTTGTACTAAAAATCTGTTTTAAGAAGTAGTGGGAAAGCCGTCCCAAATGAAGCCTGAGGCTTTGTTTGGGACGGCTTTC
>NW_021587218.1:0-246 GCF_001605985.2 Dendrobium catenatum
TTATAGAATAGTTTTGCTTATAAAATGTCAAAGCTTATGAGTTACGGCATACCTAACTAATATAAGGCTTGACTTTGACTTCTTATGTATTAATTGCTTCTTCGAGGAAAAAAATTATTCTGTGCAGAATTGGACGGCGCTGTTCAAAGATCAATCAAAATGCGCCACATCATTTTTTTTGCTTGGTATCAGTTCTCAATACCACTCGATACGAATAATATGATGCGCTTTGATTGATCTCTAAAT
>NW_021587219.1:0-315 GCF_001605985.2 Dendrobium catenatum
CAAATGGTGGATTCCTTTGAGGCGGTGAAGAAAAATCCACACTTAAGAATGTTGTTAACATTCATAAACAATATTGTCAAATCAAAATACATGACATGGTCAATAGGTTTAAATCTTCCTCATATGAATCCAAGCACTGGTTTAAATCTAAGCATTGAAATTGTTCAAGCTGTCGAGTAAGAGGATTCCTTGAGAGTACTCGGTTCGATTCTCTAATTCTAACTCGCTTATAACTATTAGTAAGGCCAAATGTTGCTACGTAGAAATTATTTTCTGTGAAAAATAAAATAATATTAGAATATTTTGATATTATGT
>NW_021587220.1:0-375 GCF_001605985.2 Dendrobium catenatum
GAGCAAGGAAATTGTAGTTTGAACTATGGGGAGTTCATTTATGTAAACCACCTTAGCATTTTTGTGCTTCTATATTTTTCAAGCATTCATAAAAAAATAACTAGTGCAACACATGATTACCGTTCAGTGTTTTTTTCCTTGATACATCTTTAATATCTCTAGTAAAAAAATATTCTTATCTAGCCTGAAAGTGATCATAATTCTTTCCAATCCCTATGACACTTACATTAGTAAATTGAAAATAAGAGCAGAAATTGGCTAACATTGAACGATGATGAGGACATATTATCATCTACATGAATTATTCTTGCTTTATACTTTTCAACTGTTATAAAGTGATATCTTCACTTTGCAAGAAGGTACCTCACATTTTCC